>NC_137661.1:8100311-8152811 GCF_963422515.1 Blennius ocellaris | reverse complement strand
TTTTTTTTTTTAAACATAATTTTTTGTAGTTACTCTGAAAGATTAAATAAAAATAACAAACACCACAACAAACAGAATATTTAATTCGAACCATGTGAAATCATACAAGACGCAGAAACTTACCAACACTATTTCTTAAAGCACCGAGAGCAGATCCCTGCTTGAGCCTGAGAAAAGGATCCAGGTCGACACTGGGAGGCCGTTTTGGTTTTAATGGCCGCGGTCCCTCGGGGGGGAAAGGCCTCCTCAGCGGGATCACGTCGCCGGCACTCCTCTGTCGGGGCGGCTGTCGGCGTGGAAGAGTGGAGGCGGGAGAAGGCGCCACAGCCAGAGCCGGTCCGGGTTTGGCTCCTAAAGTCTTCTGCTGCCTCAGCATGTTCTGCAGCAACTCCCCCGTCTGCCTGACCTTGCGGATGTCTCCCGGCTGAGCGCTCGCTCTGACCGCACAGCTGGAAGCAGACTGGCTGTGGTCTGCCGCCGGGAGCCTCAGTGGGACAGGTGCGGCTGACGGGGCGGGCGGCGTGGGTGACAGTCTGCTGGCGAGCTCATCCCCGGCCACCGGCAGGACGGCTCGCCCAAATCCAGGCCGCGGAGACTTTGGTGAGCCGCTGTCGCGACTGCTGGTGTCCGAGGTGTTGTGTTTGTTGTTGAACCTGGCTCTCAGAGCCTTGACATCAACGCTCTCCTGCTGAAAACGACACAGGAACACAAACTCAGCTGCAATGCCTGTGTTTCTGAAGCAGGAAGTCAGCAGCACACTGGGTATGACCCCCCCCCCCCCCCCCCTCATCTCCTCTGCTCTATCGTTACAGATGTAAGGATGCACAATGCAACACCTCCGTTTCCTGGTAGATTTGATCCGCACGGAGCTCTGAAGTCACTTACGTGTAAAACTCACAACTCACAACATCAAGGAACACAGAAAACAATTCTAACAAATCACTTCACATCATTTTGTAAATATAAAACTAAAGGTTTGCAGGAAAGTTTGTATTTTTGTTGAAATATGTTTCTTATACCACTAATCAGATACTTTCGCTCTATTTTGTTAGCATCTGGCTAATGACTTTATTTTCAGTCATTTTAGGTTTATCTTATATAAAAAGGTGGGCATGATGTTGGTTTGGGTATCAGTCCTGGTGTTACTGGATCAAATTGCAGCTTTTGATACAGCAGACAACCAATCATTTTAAATACACAAAAACTCCTGGTTTAACTGTCTGGCACTGTTTTTAACTGCTTCAAGTTCTGCTTCCAAGAGAAAATATTTCTGTATGGATCTCCTCAGAAATTCTTAAAATTCAAATGCGGTGTGCCACCAGGCTCCATTTTAAGCCCAATTCTTTTTAACTGATATATATCATCAATGCAGCTGGTATAGACTTTCACAGCTATGCTGATGATATTGCCCTGTCTAGTAAAGACATGCGATCAATCGATGACTTTTTTAGTTGTATTTTAGATATTAAAATCATGGATGGCAGAAAACTTCCTTCATCTCAAAATGTGGACGAATTCAAAAGAGAAACATTTATGTAGATTACAGGCACTGTCTTTAAAAACATTTGATCAAGTAAAGAACTTGGCCGTCATTTTGGACTCTGAGCTTAGTTTGATTCCACATGTAAAGCATGTGGTTAAAACTGGTTTTTATCATCTTAGATACCTTAATACCCAGAGTTCACCCATTTCTCTCTCTTGAACTGGAAATCACAAATCATGCAAAAGTAGAAATATTTTTAAAAAGCAGTTGACAAACAAAAAACAAATGCTCTACAAATGTAAATAATTTGTTGGTGAGCAAAGCACTGTACAATGATCTGATTGTTCCTTCTTCCATAGCTGAACTACTGTGTTGAAGATGCTTTAAAAATAAGCATCCAATCAATCTTCATTTTACAGAAAAGAATCATAAGAATAATCAGTTGGAAAAAGTATAGAGATCCAAGAAATTCATTATTCATTCAGTTGAAATTGTTGAAATTTCACCACATAGATTATAATATTCTACAAATGATGTATGAAGCTCATAAAGAAACTTTATCAGTCGGTGTTCTGAACAAAAGAGCTTAACTTGAAACGACCTAAAAGATTTAGGATCAAATTAATAAAATGCTGTATTTCTGTAAAAGGGGTCAAGTTATGGAACAATCTAGACAAGCAATTAAAATAATCTATAGCACATGCATGATATAAAAGTGTACTTTAAACCAGTATATCATTTAAATACAAAGAAAAAAAGTAATTATAGTATTACAGTGCTGTCATGACAGAAAACTAACATGAATGAAAGTGGCTGTTCAGGCCTCTCAGAAAAATAAAAACTGAACTATTTATTCAATAGTTTATGTTTGATATGTACATACAATGACAGGGGGTGGGGGGATAGTAGGTATTTCCTTTTATTTATACTCTGTAAAGCACTTTGTGCCTCATTTTATTGTGCTCAAAGTTCTTAATAAAGTTGCTTGATCTTCATGTATAAACTGAAATACACAATCTTATGCTCATTTCTGGCTTAAAGCAATGTCAAGCATGGTTGACGATAAATTTCCTATGTTGAGTCAATAAATTAAATTAACTTAATGTAATAATAACTCACAGATTGAAGCTCAGCTGTGAAAGGATGTTTTATAATTTAGTCATTGATAGCGATGACTCAAGTCAATTATAGATTAGACAGCACGTCCCGCCAGTAACGACGTATATTTAACCACCAGCAGAGTGGTATTGTTTACTGTTGTGTTTGTATTTGTCAATTTGATGGGGTGAGTTCAATTTTCAGAAGCTGACAGACACGCCCACTCGTACAAACACACAGACGCAGGGATACGTCTCTTAGGGTTTCAGTCACAAAGGTTTCCTTTTTTCAGCTTATTGTAATTTATTTATTTGATATTAGTTTCCAGAATCGATACCCTCACAGTGTGTGTGCATGTCATGGATTCAAACAGCAGTCAGGTCTATCTGTGTGGACGTGGCCTGTTCTCTCTGAATGTGGGTTTCCTCCACCAGTCCAGTTTTCTCCTGCAGTCCCTAAACATGTGTGTGAGGTTATCTTGGGCCCTAAAAGTGGTGAGTGTGCGAGGATGTCCAGGTTGCACCCTGCACTCCTTGAACAGGATAGAGAGGTATAGAAGATGGATGGATGGGTGGATGGGTGGATGGATGGATGGATGGATGGATGGATGGATGGATGGATGGATGGATGGATGGATGGATGGATGGATGGATGGATAGATGGATGTAGATTGAGGTGGCAGCACAGTCTAATAGTGGCTACATTTCTTCTCATGCAGTGAGAAATCCCCCAGTCTGTGTCTTTATTTTCTCCATACTCCGGTTTCCTCCCTCCATGAATTCAAAATACATTTGAGGGTCAGTTGGTGATGAATTATTCACCTGCAGATGTAAATGTGAGTCGTTGTCTGTCTCTCTGTGTTTGTCTGTGAGGGACTCAAGGTTGACCGGTTCAAGACGTACAGTATCCTGTCTACACACCACAAACCTTCACATTCACACTTAAGAGCAGTTTTAAAGTCAACAAATGATGTGAGACGAAACCCTGCGTACCAGGAACAAACCCACATGCACATTGAGAAAACATGCAAACGTCACTGAAAAAGGTTTCAAAACCATATTTTTGCAATGAGGCGACAGCAAATGTGGCCTGGATGGTTGTCCTTTTTATGTTACTGGCCTTCACTTCGGACAGAAGACACATTCACCCAACAGCAACAGAGCTGCTCTGCAACACCTTCCACAAAGTGTTATTAGAGGTTTACAATCTTGCTCCTTATGCATGGAGAACAGTGGGCTAGGACACGTAGGGACAGAACCTCTGGAGCCACAGGCAACCCTTTGCCATCCACCTTCTACACTGCTTTATCCTGGTCAGGGCTGTGTGGTGCTGGATCCAATCAGGGTACAGCCTGGGCAGGTCACCAGTCCATGACAGGACAAGGAGAGAGAGATAATCACAGGATAGAGGCTTTTTAGAGTCACCATTTGGCTACGTAGAGGAAGTCCATGCGTACACGGGAAGAACATGCATTGAACCCACGTCGGTCTTGCTATGAGGTGAAAGAGCTCACCACTATACCACCTTGCGGCTGACAACTCAGTACCATCTTATGTAAACCTTCTACCGTCTAACAGGCAATTCTTTCAAGTATATTTTGGAAACTATAACACAGCAATCATTGTACTGTTTTGCTGTGCTGAGGGGATTTTTGAAATTCACAACTTTTTCAAAGGCTATTCGTTGCTTCAGCTGTGCTCTTTCACGTATTTGGTTTGATTTTACAATGGTTTGACAGTAATAACAGCCACGGCTCATGGAAGAATCATGTGACCTTCAAGTTAACATTTCAGAGAGGAAAGTTTTGAAGCGGTCGACCAGCTGGTGGTTGGTGGAGTTGAAGTGGCCGAGGGTGAGATGGAGGCAGATGATCTGCTGCTTTGACCATTGAAGAGAGCAGCTGAATAACAAGGAAGGCTTTTATTTTCAATCTGTCCATATGTTGGAGATTGGGCTGTCCTTGTTTACAGTTTAAGAGAAGTCAGATAGGCAGGGATCATCTGAGGGTAAAATGTCCCCCCAAAAGTTATTGACACACTCCTCTTCAAATTATAGTTGTCATGTGAGGATAATGCACTTGACAAGGAAAAAATTGTAACACATAAGGATAGAGGTTTCTAATTCGGGTGCTAAAATGGGAATGGGGTGTGTCTACCTACAGACAGAGGGCAGAGTCGGTTGGTGTTTGGGAATCCTGAATCAACTGAAGTGAGTGATGTTGAGGGAGAAGAGCCATCCACTTTGGTTGACCTTTCAACGCAATGCTTTGCATATCTGTAATAATCGCAGTCAACTGACCTGACTTCGGACAAAGTTCTGGGTTCATATTTCTGATATTGATGTTGATGCAACAGTGGAACAGTGTTAATAGTAAAAGGAGTTTGCATGAAGCTGTAACTAAGTCAGACAGACAATGAAGAGCAGCAGGAAGTGCCTGTGGCCACACAGCTCCTCACCTCAGCCAGCATCCTGCACTGGTTACCATGAAACCTCCCTCTGCTCTCACCTCTGCACCAATAAGATGCAACCTCTGCATGAGACCCCCCCCCCAACCCCAACCCCCCCACCCCCCCCCACCCCATCTCTCTATGTGTCTCTTGTAGTTTTGACATGTTCATCGTGTCTCTCCAACGCTGCTAGAAAAGGAAGCAGAGAAAAGGTTTTTCTTTCTCTTTCACCACAAAATACACACACACACACACACACACACACACACACACACACACACACACACACACACACACACACACACACACACACACACACACACACACACACACACACACACACACTCAGAAAGGGGCTGTGCAGGTGTGTTGCAGACAAAAAAAAAAAACTGCATTTGAAAAGTTATTTCACACATTTTGGCAACGACGCATGAAAAAGCGAGACTCCAGGACATGAATTCATCCTCCAAACATCACTTCAATACACGATTGTTAAATATATGTGTTGCCCTAAGATAAATATAGCCATGAATAGTAGATATTAGTTAAATGAACAGTGAGTCCAAACTAAAACGGATTCGATTTTACTTTCACTCTCCATGTTCATAGGTTACATAAACTCCCTCTCACAGATTAAATCCAACATTTGTATTTTGAATTACATGTAAATTTTACTTCATCCTCAAGTAAAAAAAAAAATTACGTTAAAGAAGATGGATAAATTGATCAATTTAAAAACAAATTTTTTTGCAGTGCATAGAACACCAAAAAATACCCCCCCCCCCAAGAGAATTATATTGTTTTTGTCTTTGCGATCATTGTTGTGATTATTTTGGTTTTTGCTCTGTTGTTGCTCAGGCTGGTTTAATCTCATGGCAGTTGGAAAATATTTGGATCACTGTGATTATTGTATTATTATGAAAGAAAAATGTATGCAGCACTAACAAGGGTATTGTATATATCTCCCCACCCAGTCTATCTCTGTCTTTCCTCTCCTCTCCTCCATCCTTTCACCCCAACCGGTCCGCAGAATGCCGCCACCTCTAAGTCTGGTTTCTGCAAAGGTTTCTCCCTGTTGGGGGAGTTTTTCCTTTCCACAGTCGCAAACACACCTGCTTGCTCATGTGGATATGTTGGGCTTTTCTATTTTCTCTATAAAAGCACATTGGAATGACTGTAATGTATTTAAAAAAAAAACAAAAACATTTTATTAAAAAAAAAAAAGAGAGAGAATTACAATCTGTTTCAATAAATAGATTTTTCAATAAAGGTGCACTTGAGCAGTGGATCTGCAGGCAACAGCTAATAAAGCTGATTAACTGATTTGATTGTCATCACTGACGCATCACTGGGCAACAACAAAAAAAGTCCTGAAAAGCAAGCGGAGCATCATTCAAATGGAAAACGAGCAGGAAATACAGACTGTCTACTATTTAAACACTGACAGATATTCGGAATGAAACAGCCCAATGTTCTCTGTGAATCATTAACCTGTGGCGCCTGTGTCATACTGCTTTGTTTCATCAACAGCAGCAGGAACAATATCTTTCAAACTCAAACTTCTGTTTCCTTTTTTGGTTCAAAGAAAATATTATTCAAGCCTTTTTGAGTGTAGATATGAGAGAAAACTTGAAGGTTTGACACAACTTGTGGATGTGCCGTGATGAGAAACTCTGACATAGTAAAAAGCAGGGGAACACTTTCAACATGAGGCTCAGTGAGCGCTGTTACATATAGATGGTGAAGGAAGTGAGGTGCCTCAGTGTGGTGAAAAGGTTCAAATGTGCTGCTGACCTGCGTACAAAACCAGAATATTTATAAACACAGCTGTAATGAAGATGAGTTAACTATAGTGAACGAGGAAACCCAAGAAAAGAGGTATAGGAGGAGTAACAGGTCCATTAATATGTCGGTGTGAAAAAGTGAAGACAGAGCTTTCTGAAGGACAGTTTCTTACCATGATTGTGGCTTTAGTGGTGGTTTACTGATGCATAAAGTGATCCATGTCCAGCTCAGTATCCAGAATGATGCTGCTGCACTGGCAGCTACATGTCCTGTGTCACTAAACACACACCAAATGAGGAAATGCTCTCAGTGAGTGTGGGGCTGCGGGAGGACTGACGTGACACAAGGGATTCTTACCAGAAATAGTCTCATGGTCAAAAAGTGTTTTTTGTTTTCACTTCTTCAGAGGAAACAAAGGAAATTTTAGTATCACTGGCAGATTTTTAATCCTTCTGTCCTGTTGTGTTTTATTCTTTAATTATGTGACGGCAGGAGGTGAGAGAAGTCAGCAGAGGTAGAAGAAAAGAAGAAGAAAAAAAACCTGATGTGTTAAAGGTAATTCAAAGGTAAAGGTAAAGGTAATTCAAAATGATATCTGTTTTATTCTACTTTTACTTGTCAAGCAAAATGAATGCTCTTCATATAAATCTCAATATCATTCATCATACATTTCCCTATCGTCAAAGTGATCTGCCCTTAGATATCAATAATGAAGATTCCACTAAAACTGAGGTTTTTATGAGTCAATTCATTTGTAGCACTTGTTATAAATCTAAAGTAGTTAAAGTTTGGAGAATCATAGATATCCTGTATATAAAGACTTATAAGGTACTTTAAATTAAAAGCAACAGGAGAAGTGTGAGCGGTTCCCAGCAGCAGTTAGTAATAACACTTAACAACACACACACAAATAATTACCTGATTGTGTGTGACAAAGCCTGCGCAGTATGATATTTTCAGACTGCTCAAACACCCCAGAAATATGAGTCAGCTGGTGAAAGGAGCAACCAAAATAAGCTGCTGATCTCTTATGAATTTAAATCTTATGGAGAAAAAGTGCATTTATTTCAATAGAAATGATTAGAACTGTATTTCAAGTGTAAGAATACTCTAATCTATACAATGACCAGTCTGATTTATTGTTCCCACTTTTAAGTTCCTCAGGAGAGTTTCACCAATGGACCTGTATTTAAGGTGCTTTCCAAATATCTAGATTGATGTGAAACATTTTGCACAATAACATTAATCTCAGTCTCAATTCCTTTTTTTCTTCTTCTTCTTTTTTTTAATAACTTAACAAAACACTGAACAGAGATTTCCCAGATTGTTATCTATCACATATATAACACTATAACTAAAACGTCACCTTTAAAATTAAAACATCTAAGATCAAGTTTGTCGCGGGTCTCTTCAGTTTAACTTCATTGCTGCAGCCTTTTCTTGTGCGATTTACTTTACTAATTATTAATCAAGTACTAATGATGAATTAAACTACACACTTGTTAAAATCATCACTTACAGAAGAAATAGTGAAAGAGGATTTTTTTTTAAAAAGGACTCCTGAGATTGACAGCGACATGGAGCATGTTGTCCCCTCACACCTGTTCATCACAGCAGAGGATCGTTGATCAAGGTGGAGGACGACGTTGCTCCTGTGGCTCCAGTGGGAGTGTAAGAATGTAAAGGGTGCTGGTTGAAAGCTGTGGGTGAGGTGGGATTGCCGACTGCAGCCCCTTCCATCAGACCTCCAGGCTGGGGTCCCACTGCAGGGAGTGCTGAGACTCCGGGAGGTGCCCAGCCTGACATGCCTCCAGGCAGGGATCCAGCCGGACCTGCCCACGGGTTTCCCATGGGCCTCTGCTGGCTCCAGGCCACGGGGGAGGGAGAGTACGGGGGGCCTCCTGCTGGCTGCGCTGGGAACATGGAGAGGATCTGGGAGGTGGAGAGCATTGGTTTATATTGCTCCTGCTGTGGAGGCTCTGAGAGACAAAACAAAGAAAGAAAGAAGATAACATAGATAGAATCTTTAAAACAACAAAATCAAGGTGAACGCTGGAGAAAAACCACAACAATCCATCCAGGAAGACGAGGACGTACAGAGGAGAACTGAACCACTCACGATATGTTATGAAGACTAAATGGCAACGCAACGCAACGCAACGCAACACCCGCCCACACACACACACATACACTTTCTGTATCTACTAACCTGAACAGGTGTTGCTGATGTCGACGGTCTGGGTGGGTGTGAGCGGATCCTCCAGCGGGGTGGAAAACACTTCCATCAGCTCATTATGGGAAGCGATCTGCAGAGAAAAGAAAATAACTAAATGTCTAAAGCTTTATCTAAATTACTTCTGTTTTTATGGGGGTTGTCATTATTTTTTTTTTTTAATGGAGCTCCATGTTTGCTACCTGGACAACAAAATAGCAATAAAGTTTATGAACAATAAATGTAAATACCATTGGTGTAACTGCTCAGAAAGGTAGTCTCACACTGAGCATACGAGAATAAGCTGTCCTCTACCTTCACATCTCTAATATAACTAATATAGTTGAGGTCTAATTGAGGTTTTGGACCTTTTAATCAGAAAAAAAAACTAAATAATAAATGCAGGTTCTGATCAGGAAGTGCTTCATTTCTGGAATGGGTGCAACACGAATCTGTCTGCATGAAAACATCTCCATTATGAGTATTATGGAATATTTTTTACCTCTTTTGACAAACTGGCTGAAGACTCGGGTCGAGGACTGAAAACCAGCTCTGGATCATCTCCCTGATAAATCACAGTCAGTGAATCACAGACTTGTTAAAACGTTGGCATTAAAAAAAAAAAGACAATGATGCGATATATGACTGTCGTGTTCAACAAGAAATTGATATAATATTAAATACTCAGCTGAATGTGACAAAATGACAGTCACAATCTCACTTCATTTACAGTGTTGTGAAGTACCGCAGTTGAATCTGACAAAGTTTTCTAACTTGCCACAGCTTGGTTACCACTGCCATACCCGTTCTTAAAATAAGATGGTATACAGAGTCACTTAAAGAAATAGCAGGAGCATCAGTTACCACAACAATAGTGTCGCCTGGAAAATTCAATTTACCGTCTGAACCCAATCTGCAATAATGCAACTACCAACTGATGAGATGAGCCCAAATGCCTAAAGCCAGGTGAAGCACTGACCAGCACTGAAGTGACTCAATACCCCCACCTAATGGACAACAGATGCATGACTGAACACCTCCATACTGTCCCTTTAAATAATGAGCCTCACAAAAACTTCAAAATACATGCAGCTTCTAGAAAAAAGCTGACAAACAGCGGAGCATTTTAAAAAACTTTTTCGAATAGTGAACAAAAAAAAAAAAAAACTTGGTTAAATACAGTCTTTAGCACAGGGCAGTGAAAACTGCAGTGTATGTAGTTAGGAGTGTGTATAAAATATTTGATTTTGAGGAAGGTTGGGCAGTATACAGTGAAAAAAAGTGTGCTTTTTTTGTGACTTTCCTACTGTGGCCTGTATATTGATATCAAAACGGATAAATTATAAATATTTTCTTGGAGACTGGTTGTTCACGTCCGACAGTTAACTTACCTCAGCCATGGAGGCTGTACCGTCATTTAAGGGCAGTAAGGGAATGTTCTGCAAGACAAAGAACAATTTAAAAAACACAGAAACTAAACGCAAATCCACTCTGACAAAGACTTGTAAGGCTTTTTGCCTAACTTGTGCTGGTGGCGCCGGTTCGGGTTCTCGGGGTGCATCTTGGTCCACACTCTGGCATATCTCAATAATGTCCGCCACAACTGCAGCGGCCTGAGAAACATAAATCACACAAATACAATAACTGCAGAGTATTAAAATGTCTTTTTTTTTTTTTTTTACCAGGGGCTGACAGGACTCTTTAATGTGCATGTTATTTCTCTCAGTGTTGCCATGTTTGTAAATTATAAATCACTTATAATATGGAATTCACAATATGCCTAGAAAAAGCTGCATAAATATAATATATATATATATATATATATATATATATATAGTAGGCTATAGTAAGACATCAGAGTACATATGAAGATTGTGCTGTAGTACATTTCTGCCCCCCAGTTGTGCAATTCTAGTGCTGCAACTGTAAATATTGGTAGAATGATCATAAACTATGGAATAAAATAAGTTGTTAAAAACAAAATACCAAAGTAATTTCACCAATTTCGCCAGAAAATATTTGATTGCAAGGTTTGTCTGGGAGTCTGTTAAGGATGTGAATGTCAGGTTTCATCATTGATGTCTTCATGTTTTTATGCTTTTATTCTCTGTAAGGTGACCTTGGGTGATGGTGATGATGATGATGATGATGATGATGTAGATTATTATTATTATTATTATTATTATTATTTTTGTGCCACATGAAACAGAAGTGATTTTATTGATGTGTCCATGGTGTTAATGCTGGTTGTATAGTCTGTTTATGCAGATCCAGTCTCTCTCTAACTGTGTGTTTGTTGAAAGGCACCGGTCTGTTTCTCCTGTCTTTGTTTGTTCATGTATTTAATACCATGAACAAGTCAAATCTCTGTGAAGTCATGTTCATGTTTTGTCGTGGAGTTCCCCTCTCTGTACTTTGTACTTTCTACAGTATATATGCGCTATGCGGCCTCTCTGCCTCTGCTCGCTTGTTTGTTTGATGTCACCTAACAGCTTTTGCTTTTTAAATTTTTTTTTGCTTTTGCTCTCCCTCAAACAGAGGTTCATGTAGATTTTGGAATCTAGTGACTTCCTGGACTCGTCCTGTACCAACGTTTTTTCAAAATAAACCGTCTCTATCCAAAACTGTGTGTATGACCTTCTTCCAGAGGTGAGTCCTGTCACCTGATTGGCCGTCTTGATGTAGAAGAGGATGTGGCTGTCATGGTGCTGGTAGATATAGGCGAAAGCTCTGGGGTCAGACCCGTCCCTGGTCAAGGAGCTGATGTTGCTCTTCTCCTGGGTGTGAAGAACAATCTGAAAGGTGATGAAACACCAAGGATGTTCAGTTATTCACTTTACTGTTAACTGACTGGAAATAGAAAGAAAAACTAAGGTTTTCCAAGCTTTAATCATATATAATCAATATGTGTGAAAATACAGAGAGGCTACATAACAAAATACAAAGAATAGATGTAGTGTGTCGCGGAACATTTCAGAATGTTTGGGATCTCCTTTCTTCATTATTAACCTGTAAATGTCTTGTTTCCCTTAAACGCTATCAGGATGGATGGAAGGACCATGTCAAAAATGTGTTTGCAGTGAGTGGAAAGAAATTAAAATTAAATGTAATTCAAGCTCAATGTCTGAAACACAGAAAAAAAAGCGCAGGACCATTTTTATTACCCCCCCCCCCCCCCCCACAAACATAATCAACACGTTAAATTAAGTAAAACTTTTAAACTCAGGTGGGCTCATATATTAGTTTATGTGATGAATGAATGTCGGAGAAGTTGGAGAGCAGCTTTATAACCCAGGACTGTGTCGGCTGCAAAGTAAAAAAAAAAAAAAAGAAATGCGTTGGTGTTTGACTTCAATTCAGTGGGAAACCACAGCAGCTGCAGCTTCTGCTGCATGTGCTAAGCAAACAATCTATCTTCAAGCACCAAATCAAGATGGCACGACACTTCCAGGACAGCACAGCGATGAGGGAAAACACTGACAAGGCTGCATCGTATTGATTCCTGTGGATCCCTGTCTGTTTTAGATTCTCTTCATACTCCAGCACATCTGATTGAGGATGAATCCATCTACGTCACGCCGCTCTGCAGAAGCTCCATGACAAATATCTACGAGACTTTTTGGTGCGACAAAACATGTAAAACGAACACAGCCGGACCAGGATGGGGGGGAATAGTGGCGACTCACCCCGGTCCTCTCGTCCACAATTTTCAAGCAGCCGGAGCAAATTTTAAACCAAATCCTCTGCTTGTGTCTCCCTTGTTTTCTGGATGCTTCCTCAATGCCCTTCACACACACACACACACACGCACACACACACACACACACACACACACACACACACACACACACACACACACACACACACACACACACACACACACACACACACACACACACACACACACACACACACACACACACACACACACACACACAGGAAGACAGAAAGAACCAGAATAAGTTGCACGAAGAGTAACTTGAAAACCAAACATTGTTCATGGAACCACAGAGTTCATAATTACATTCAAGCCAAGCAGCAAAACTTATTATAATTTATCTTCTGCACACCGTCTATCCAGTTTATCCAGGTGGCACCAGTTCAACAGGACACGTCACCTTTGTGCCAAAAGGCTCCAAGCTTGGAATCAAACTTTCTCACTGTGAAGCTCCAACCACCACTCCAATCAAACTTTGTGTTTATCACGGCCTTTTATCATTTATCTGTCTCTAAGTTTCAAGGAACAAACCTCTGTAGTGCTGGTGGGGTTTCTATCTTAGGGGAAATTACAGATTGCCATTGACTGAATAGTGATCCTTGTATGAGAGCAATGAGTCCAACAATGAACGCATAATTATAATTTACAATTTAAAAAAAGAAACACAAGTCTTAGTTTGTCATTAATGTCAACATCAGTGTCAGGATTTTAATCCATGTCTGCGGATAGAGACTCCCAAATCATGCATGTTGTGAAATAACTAAGAGTATTTGGTCCTGTGTGACTGAAATAAGAAGAAGAATTCATAATAATTATTCGTCCTGAAAACAAACACTCAGTTACTGCATTAGTCAGTTATCAAGAATCTCCTCCACCTCAGTATCACTTTTACTGAAACTTGTTGTAACTTTTTCTTCCTTTTTATGCATCACTAGTTATTCTGTGCTTGTGAAATCATATGAGAAATGTGGGTCAAGATGATTGAGTCTTTAATAAGAGAAAGACGATAGAAGTAGAATATGATCTCCTCTGGTATTACAGTAATGCATTTTATTTCATGCTCAGCCAACTTAAAACCACTGTAACAACCCCGAGGGCTGTGTCTGTTTTTTTCCAATTATTGTTATTTTTTCTCTTACTCTGAAGCTTTTGAGATGAATTCCATAACATGACTTCTATGATGCAAAACTCCTCTGAGATTAAAGGGTCTGAAGTCCCTGACATGTCCGGAGTCATCGGGTTATCACACCAGGATATTCGGCAGTTAACATTTTCCCACAAGTGGAAACAAGAAAGCAACTTTTGAGGAAAAGTATGTGCGTTAAATGTAAACTTTAGAAGTGACTTTGGTTAATATAAAATGGTCTCATTTCACGTGCTGCAATAAGAACACCGGGTCAAGCTGGAGCTTAACGTCATATTTGAAAGTTTAAGAATCAAGTCACGCTGAAAGTTGACATCTAAGAAGAACAAACAAATTACCCACAAAGTTTATTTTCATTATTTTTTCTGACAGTTTGTTTATCTTGAGTCTGGAGGAAGTATGAACGTCACTGAGTCGCCACACTTGATAGCACACTGCCGCACTCTGGAAATCTGGCAAAACTGCAAGTCGTCACATTTTCTCATCGACGGAAACCAACAGCTTTTTGATCGTGCACTCTGTGGGCTTTGTTTTTCTCTAAAGATGCTTTTGATGTTTGGGAGATTTAGACGTCAGCTCAACACAGCGACTCGATTTCAGGCTCGTCAAACTATTCCTCAGCCAGATTTCCTGTGTAGCAGCGGGGCCTCGTGTTTTGTTTGTGTCTCCTTAAATAAATTCCTTTCACTTGTCTGGTTACTTTGTCATGAAGTAGATATGTGACAAGAAATGAGATTGTGGTTGACTGTAGAGGAGATAATTGATTTCCACTCGCAGCTGCTTATATTTCTTACGACAACACTTGAGATAACTTTCATTGGGAAAAGTTTTAAGTCTGGCCTCGACAGTGACTCGCTTCCAATCACAACACCTGCTGACGACACACTTTAACCTCACTCGTCATTTGATCTCAGATGGCCGGTGTTTGTTTTTCATTTTCGCCTGAAGACCAGAGGATCACTGTCGCAGATAAGGAACCGGATCTAATGAAGACACGACCGTGGAGAGTTTGTTTTGGAGGTGGACCACAGACCTTCAGCTTCATCATGGAATCCCAGCACATTTTCTCTCCCTGGGCGGCAGGCACTGGGTCCATGCCAATCAGCTTGGCCCTGTAGCGGACCCCGTCTCCATGGAAACGGGACTCAAAGTCAGCGTGTGTGCCGTTGACTCCTGGGAAATGAGGGGATGGTGGGTCAAACGATGAGGAAAAAGGCATAAGTGCATTAATGAGTTCTGTCCGAACGATTAAAGCTCATGTCTATTTATTATTTTAATATCTTGGAAAGTCCTTTATTGTAATGCCTCTGTGTTTGCATACTTGCTGTGTTTTGTGTGTTCACACGTGTAAATATTTACATGCATGTTTCTGACTGATCTTAGCAAGTTTGTTTGTGTTTATATGCTCTGAATCTGTTTTCTGTGTGTGAGCAGATTGTTGAACCAACGGATCCTTTGTCAATGTTTCATCTCATTTCCAGAGGGGAAGAAAAGGTAATTCAGTGATTGTGGGAATGTCAGAATGTTGTAGTGAAGCAAAGGTCGGCTTTTAAACCGCTTTGCTTGCACCACGAAGACCGTTTATTGGCTTTTATGCTGTTTAGTTTAGCAGAAAATGCAGTCAAGACACATAACCGAGGGTAATCAAGGCTGTTACACTATCACACAGTAACTGAATACTTCAAAATAATGCTAACTTATGAACATTCAATTAGTTCATGCAGAGTACAACATTTGTTCTCATGTCTAAAGAGCACAAAAGTACAGAAAATCAATGTTTTATTTTTTAGGTTTGTATTTGGCATTTAGACACTTTTAACTTTATAAAAAAAATAAGAATATAAAAATGGCACAAAAAAATGAAAATGTAGCATGACTGAGCAAATGGACCGGGTTCAAAATGTGACACCTCGTTGTGACTCTGAATCAAGCAGCCAAAGTGAGACGAAGACACAGCACCACTTTGTGGCGTTTATGAGCTTTTAAAAATGCTGCTTCAGCACTTTATCCTAAAAATGTGACTCCTGCAGGTGCTGTTGGATTTTTTTTACAGGCAATTGCACTGAAATAAAAGTACAAGTTCAAGTGAACATATTCTCATAACCTTGTCATTGCTCATAATGGCTAATGGTTAACATGTCAAAGATGAATATATGGACGGCTGAATGAGGTTAAGATTATTGCTCCACAACAAAATGCCTGACATGAGACACTCTTTAAATCTAACTTTTACTGTGAAAGCTTCTTGACACTGACAAATGTGTTAAACTATTTCCAGTAAGGTCTTACACTTCTATGATTCTATGAGATAGATGAGCGGTGTTTCTTAAACAGCTGGACTTTTTCCAGTGGTTCATGTTGGAGGACTGCGAAAGAACAAAACAAAGTGTCCTGCCTGAACTCTCTCACTTCCCCTCACTGTCACCGAGCTGACCGATGTACTTTACCTGCTCCAATTTTATGTTTCACTTTGGAATAAAGAGTCAATTAATGTCATAATTTCATAACTTTCATATTAACAAAATATTTAGAAAGATACCAAGGCAAAACTGTGACTTTATATTTGACAAAAAATTATATAAATGTAAAATTACAACTGTTTTCTGTATTTCTAGTCATTTAAATTGATATTACCCCCCCCCCCTTGTTTGAAGTAGTCCTTTCAGATTATCATTTGCATGAACCCATATGAATACATATTTATCACAAGGTCAGTCTATATAGCGGCTCCTTTTTACAAAAAAAAAACCCTCCACAATAACAAATTTCAAACTCACAACTAATTGTTGTATGGAGACCGTTGAATTTGCACTCCTCCTGCTGTGAACCTTCACAATCAAGACGTAACCTGATTCTCCACCAGCAGTGACAAATTAAACACAGTTGGGTTGAGCAGGTGCTATTGTTGGCAGTTTAAACCACCATAATTCATCCTGTTGATGTGCTCGTGCCAGAAAGGTTCACACGTAGATACGAGATTCGTTACCATTTTCGAACGTGTTTTGGACTTCAAAAAATGTCCTTCTTCATCTTCAATAATTCAATTTGACAGATCCTGGCAATTTAGCAAAAACCATGGAAAAATGGTGCAAAACCAAGAAATGTCTTTATTTACTGAGACAATCCAAACATGGTTTATTCATGTCACACTGTCTTTCCTTTAAGGGTATATCATGCATTTTTGTATATGGTAATTAAATATGACAAGGTTGATCTGGTACAAATTCTAAAGTGATAATTATTCATAGTTGTAATTAATATACACTGAACAATAGAGATCAACCCTACAATCACTGCAGCTTAAAGATTTTCTAAATATACCACTTACTGTCAATAATAGAATTCAATTCAATGTACAATTGTGATAAAATCATCGGGAGAAACAAAGAAACTCACTGTGAAGTAAATGAGGTGGTTGTCAAATTAAATGTCTTTGTGCATTTATGAGAAACATGCAGGGAAGAGAAGAAACAGGGGAAAATAACAATGAGGGATTTAAAAACAGACAGCAAGACGTGTCCAGAAGCGTCATTAAAAATCAGCAAATGATGCAAAGGAGTTGTCTGAACTCTCCTTCAGTCTCTTTTATTCACTTTGGATTTAGTTTTGTTTTAGGAGGGAGATTTTAAGCAGATGTATAATGGCAGACTTTCTTGAGAGCGAGCTCTTGACAGTCAGCCGAAGACTCATACCTCTTGTGTTGGAGGGCAGCCAGGTCCTGACAGTAATTTGGCCGGGCGAGGGACAAGTTCCAGCCTTTTGCTCCGTCTCCATCAGGACAGCTTCTGTTTGGAAATCCAGGGTTGAGAAGGAGTCAGTATCCCTGGAACAACGAGGCTGGAACTTTTAGACTGAAATGAACATCTTATCTCAGTTGAATTACAGATATTTAGATCTGTCAACATGAAAAATGTAGGAAATTATGAGTTTCTCCTAAAAAAAATTAATAAATAAAATTGGAAGAGAGAACGACTGGTCCGTCTCACCTGCTGGGACAGTGTCTCTTCTTTGACCCGACTGCTCAGCTTGTGTCATCGCCAATACTTGTTGGAGCCAAAGGTCAGGCTGCCGATACACTGGTGATGTCATAACATCCGCTGGGAGGCTGGAATACATGGGAACTCTTGCAGGAGGCTGAAGAGGCTCTAAGTGGCTGGATAGACAGCACACACGGCTTTCCCTCTCAGCATTAAGGTCACGCATTTCCCTCGAGGACGGCCCTTGGTGGTATTTTCCAAAAATACAATCTCAACTAAGAGTTTATCTTTACGAAAGAATGTCATGCTTGCAAAAAATCTCTGCAGGACAGGGGAGAAACACCAAAAACAAACAAAAAAATTAATCGGGAAGTGAAAAAAAACCCTACATTTTAAGTAATAACTGCATCAGTCACATATTTTAAAATAATATGTCATTGTTCACCATTTTAAGTGAAAGTTAGAATTGTTTTGTGGCGGAATATATCATTATTAACCATTTATACCTTCAATATTGTTCAGCCTAATGGGAGAATTCATTACACACACATACAAACACTCGTCCACATTCGTGGACAATTTAGACACACCGATTAACCTTAAACAGATGTTTCTGGGCTGTAGGAGGAAACTGGACATGAAGCACCGGACTTAAATTGATACTGAAACTCAACACAAAGCGTTGTTGACATGACTTTTAAACAAGCAGCTCATGTTTGATCTGTGGCGTAAACTTGTGATAGCTGAAGCTAAAGGTTCTACAAGCTCTGCATTGTGATGTACAAGTTACCTCAGTTACCTGTCTCCAAGTCAAGACAAAAAAACATATTTCCGAAAAAAAAATATTCAACATGTTTTGGAGATTAAGTGAGGCCACAGTGCCTTTAGCACCGAACATGTGACCTTTAAAATGTATTAACTTGCTTTTCTTTTTTATTGCTGACTCGACAAACACCTGATGGCCAAGAGTTGAAATGTAAATTTAGTGTTCAGTGGAGAGACACAGAGCAGCTACATTTTGTGTATATGAGGCAGCAGGAAGAAGGACCCAAACAAAAGAGGACCTGGTTGACAGAAATATTTGAAAGACGTGTGGTTGGATGAAGTGCTGGCACGCAGCCAGGGGCAGGAAACACAAACCAGTCTCCAGGAAGATAAAACCTTAGGTCTACAAAAAGTAGGTCGTACATCAAAATGGCACCGTCGAGCGAGGAATCATGTCTGAATCCTCTTTAAATCTGTGCAAAATGTCAAAAATGGAATTACTTATTAACTGAACACTTGATAAATAACAAAATACATCTTCCCCAAAATTTCCTAGAAGAGATTACAATCACAGTTCAAATATATTTTTTTTGTCTATCTGCAGCACCGTGTCGTCTGAACCCGGCCATGACTCCTTCCCGCACTCGCCTCCTCTGCAGAGCTGTGCCGCCCATTATGCAAACATCCATAGATCTTGTGGGAAAAGCGTCAGTCGTGGCTTCTCCCCGGGGTAGGCTCCATTACGTCAACTACATACTGTTTATCGTATAGGCAGAAGTGTTAAGTACAACTCATCACTATGAGATCATCACAGTTCTTCTCTCAGATTAAATGAATTTTCTCCAAACTCGTCAGGGATTTCACCAACAGCGAAACGACTCTCTGTGAGTTAAAACACACACACATATATAGCAGATGCTGACTTTTGAACCTCTCATAACAAGGCAGATGAGTCTGTTCCTTTTATAATGTATTGTTTATTAAAAAAAATGATTAAAATAATTGGATTTGTGTTTTGTTTTGTTTTGTTTTGTTTCTCCATCAGATTACTGCATTCCCCAGTATGTGCCGGGGCTCATACATCTAACATGACTGTAAGTGGCTCTCAGTGGTTCACCCAGGAATGTCCACATGTGCATTTATTGGGGTCAAAGGCTATTTTCTCGACACACCGAGGAACCGTTTTTGATCACAGAACATTTCCCAGTTCATCCAGTGTGGTTTCGATTGAGCTTCAGCTGCTCAAAAGGTCGTTGGGTTTCCACAACACACAAAAGAACATGTAATCCTCCCGTTTGAGTTGAAGCACGCCACCGCAGCAGACTTGTTCTCCGTCAGTCGCCATATAAAGTGAGACGCAGGAAGCACGTATTGGAAAGCTTCACATTTTGCCATCATTTTTACGTATTTACAACTCAACATATGATCATTTGATAATTTAGTGTGATGATGTCACATTCGGATGAAAAGTTGGAGAAATGAAGCGATACAATATTTTCATTGTGGCTAATAGATATTATTGAATAACTATAAGACCGAATGACAATAAGGAGATGCAGGAACAAAATAGCTGTGAAACATTACAGACATGCCAACAAGAGCAAATAGCTCTTATAAGAGTAGAATAACGTTTATGTAATAATAATACTTTTTGTAATATGCTACAACAGCTGCTGTGCCTACAGGCTAATGTCATGGTCAATACAGTCTGACTTTTCATGTTGCTGTCAAGGGAATAGAGTTCATGAATAATGAAGCATCACTCCTGCTTTTGTTACCAACTTGATCATGTAATCAATTGAGCCTTAAGGCTAAAATCCGTAGCCTCACACATCTGAACGAATTTGTCCTAATGCTAGCAAGAGAATAAATCAGCAACTCAATTAGTTCCTGATTTTCGATGCACATATATCTTAACATTATATACAGTATATCTCTAATGACACTAATGTAACCTAACATTTTCCCCATGTATGACTGTGAAATTGAGTTTGAGCTTTTTTCACTATTTTCCCACCAAGAATTGTGACCAATTTGAGGATGAGAATCGTTTCTATACTCTGGAGAGGTTTGTCATGTCGTGTGTTGGACTGCTGTGGAGTCGGTAGAGAACTTGCAAAGACTTCACCAAACCGGCACTCCAGTTTTTTCTTTTGGGGATTTTACCAGCTGCAGTAATGCAATTAATCTTTGCAGAATGAATGTTTCATGAGCCAAATCCAGATTTCCTACTATTTATGTGATGGGACTACTCCTCGGATCAAGTGTTAAAATGAAGGGTTTGTCTCGACCGGTGTTCACCGTGGAGCTCATGCCCAGTGTCTCAAACTCAGGCAATGAATGACAAACGTATAAATTCTTTTCCCAGGACCGGGCGGGCAGTAATCTAAGCTCAGCTGTTGGAGTGTTTTCATCATCTTCTCCGTCACTGTTGGGAAATGTGAGCGTTACTTCATCCACGCAGACAATGAACCTGAACAATCCCCTCAACACTGTGATGACAAAACCTGAGCTCAACTCTCTCTTGACCTTTCCTTAATATTATTTGTAGACTTACTGTTACAGTTGAATAAAGGTGGTGGTCAATCTTCTCGGGGTCTCCGGTCAGGTAAATGTGTCGTATTCTGACTTGAAGCAAATCCTTCTCATTTAGACGAGATATCAGGAAAAGCTGAGGCTTATCTATAAAGCTCTTCCTGCTTCTGGGGGTTTTCTACAAACTAGTTTCACTCCCTGAGAAAATGCAGGAAAGACTCTTAGCAAAGTTAAATATTGTGTCACAAGTGATTGAATTTGTAAATATTTATTTGGAAAAACAAATGCAATCGCTTGTATCTTTAACTCAAACAATCAGAAAAGGTTTGTTGGCTGCAGCGACGCTATCATGATTTCCTTGCATTTGTTGAAGTACTTTACCTGTAAAGTGAGCACATGTGAATGAATTTACTTCAAATCTAAATGTATGCTCATTTGTAAAGGTCCTTATGGCTTCACAATTGAGGCAGAACCATTAACAAACAAATGAAATGCTGGAAATTAGAAATGTTGTAGTTGAATCATGTTTAGACATTGTGAATCAGAGAGCATCATGTTTTTCAAAAGGTTGGAACAGAAGAAACAACAAACTGCAAAAGTGATGTCAAACAAAAAATAAAGAGTTTATGGCAGAAATGAGGAACTGTGTATTTGTTCATGAGCTGCTGTCCATTGCATTAGTAAATAGCAGTTAACTTTTTGGAAGTGCCTCAACGTGTTTGAGTGGAACTGAGGAAGAGGATTGTGATTTGGTTAATTTCTGAGTCGTGAAGAGCAAAACCTCCAGAGAGGCACTGAAAGTAAGTCGGACCTCCCCAGGAGCACTTCACAGGCAAACAACCCCAAATATATATATATATATATATATATATATATATATATATATATATATATATATATATATATATATATATACACCCACCACATGAAAGAGGCCATATTTGTAAAACACACCTCCATCGCTATGTTGACAACAATGGCAACACAACCTCTCAGAAGTGACAAGTCAGCAACATGGAAACATGAAAGTAACATATCGAGGTCAAAATGTGTTTCTGGGACACCACACACACACACACGCACGCACGCACGCGCGCACACACACACACACACACACACACACACACACACACACACACACACACACACACACACACACACACACGCACACGCACACGCACACACACACGCAGAAAGAGGGAGGGAGAGGGGGGAAGAGAGAGAGAGAGAGAGAGAGAGAGCATGATCCACAGAGTCATAGAGTCAACAGGAAATAGTGGTCCTGCATATTTCAGAGGTTTCCCAACTTGAGTTCTGCAGAAGCCCTCTCATGACTCTTTCTCTCATTTTTACTTTCTGTGGCCCCCCCTTGATTTTATTCAACAGACTGGATCTGTTCCCTACTTTGGTGCGGGTACATGAAGAAAAAAACCAAACGGGACGAGCGACCATTCAAAATGCCATTTGATCAACTTTTTCAGAACCATTGCACAAATACCTTGTATCACACAATTCAGTGGAATCTTCCACATTCTGATTGGAACATTGTGACCATCAAGGTCCATCGTTTGCTATTAAAACTACAGTCCAACATTCATCAAGCCTTCATGCATCCATGTGGATGACTGCAGTCCAACAGAAGGAACCATTAAAGCCATGACATGTCAGTTTGTTGTCATAGTTTCATATGGGGGTGCAGATGTAGAGTTACACTTTAGCATCCCTGATGTCTGGTCAGCACAAACTTACATAGACATACTTCAAACATTTCCCAGCAGGTGCCATGACGTTTGAGCTGCTTTGAAAAACGTTTGTATCAGTAACTATATTCTTTCATCTTTTGTAAACTAAAGCGGAAGAAGTGAAGTTAATACTGTCGCTCTCATGTTTTCAAATCATGTTGTTTTTTATTCAAACGGTACCTCAATTTAGTGAGTGCAGATCAGTAGTTCTGCGAAGGGGGAGAAAACAGAACATGTAAACTGCACACAGAAATACCTCTTTTGTCTCTCTTTCTCTCTCTCTCTCTCTCTCTATTGTCTTTTTTTTATTGTCTTGTGCCGTCTCAATTTCCCAGATGGAAGTTCCCAGTTTAAGAGCTTCTCATGTATTTTTCCCATCAATTCAGCTTAAGAGTCTTTGTGAGATAGTTTTAAACTATCAAGTTTTAAATGTCGATACACAAATATTTTCTTACCTGCCAAATATAGGTAGGGGGTATGTATTTGGCTTCTGGGACCATTTGGTGATTGTGACGTGTGCTTCTGGCCTGATGAGTCACACAGTGAGGGCTTCACTGCTTAGATCACCTTAACAGACATGAGAGCGTTTGTAATCAATCTTTTATCTTCTACGACATTCAAAAGTACAATAAAGCCCACCGTGAGAGCTGCAGCATCTCATGATTCATCTAGTAGAGAAGAGTAGAGAGTACCTTCCAGTCACTTTTGGAGTTTCCAAGTCTGGCATCGCTTAAGTGGTTTTCAGTTGTTTTATTTTTTCCCCAGATGACCAGCCCCCTTTATCTCTGCAGTGCTGGTTTACTTGAGGTGTTGCTTTTTGTCTTTTAAGGTCAGCTGCACACCGAGACCCCCTCTCCGCCGCTCCTCACTGTAAACACAAGTCACACTGTAATGAATGTGCGATAGCTGGAGAGCCCCGGCAGGCCCAGTGAACTGACGTACCGCGTCCTCGCCGTGCATCTGCCCCGAGTCGTTCCTCGCCGTCATTAACGGTCAGTCCTGTTTGGAACAAGTCTTGTCTGCCGCTCTTTGCACTCAGCATCGTGTCCCGACGGGAGGACATCTCAAACACAACAACAAACTGGGACAAATGAAGAACAAAAGCTTTGTCACTTGATCAGATGTTCTCCATAACAAGGCGTTAACTTCGCTGAAGAAAAACAAAATTAGGGAGAAACAAATGTGTCATCATGTTGTAATAGGGAAAAACTGGAACCTGGAAATGAACAAGAATGGAAATGCATTTGTGGGCTCACCTGTTTACGATTTAGATGCTTGATACTTTAAGTTAATATTGTTTCTATTATGTTAACGTCATGTCCAAATAATTAGTGCTGTCAAAAATTTTCAATTTTAAAAGAAATTATATTTTACATAAAAGCAGGCACACAATCAATATTATAAAAGGTTTTGAGGTGATGACGTGCCTGTTGGATTAGCATGTTGGATTACTGGTATAGACAGGCCACATGCACTCTGACCTGCTAATTAGTCCCACAATAATCAAATTCATCAGAGGACAAACTAAAATCAATGTAGGCACTTCCACAGCAGGTGGGCCCTCCCTGCTACACAAACACCATTTATTATAATCTTAACGCTTTACTTGTCAGTGGTTCAAGTCAAACTGAATGAGCGGTGCTGGTGTATGGCCCAACAGCAAGTCTTTTCTTTTTTTCTGCTTTTTTATTATTTTTTTTTAACAAGAATTCACGAAAGAAAAGAAAAAAAATCCCTCACATGCACTCAAAATCTAATCAAGTATTGCCTTCCTAAATCCATGTTGCATATCTTTCACTAAAACAAGGGCAGCTCTGGCTCAGTTCCTAGAACAGGTTGTCTTCCAACCCCAGGGATTGCGTCTTGATTTGTTGAAGTGTCCTTGGGCAACACACTGAAGCCTGGGTGTTGAACAAGCACTTTGATTTGCCTCCTTTGACCATTGAGGCAGCAGGTGTGTGTCATGAACCATTTAAAGTACACTGCTGAAGTATGAAAAATGTGCTATATAAGCGCAACACTACTTAATGGTCAGTATCATTTTTAAACCGCATATGATGGAGACCTTCCCTCAACATCCCATTAGCAACTGAATAGACTCCAAAGGTATAAATGACAAATGCCTTCGGTTCTGACCAAAAGTAGCTAAAAGGTATTTGTCAATTTGTCACGGTAATGAATTGGGAAAAATCTGTAATGAACGCTCTGGAAATATTGAAAATTTGCTTTTGATTGCAGTGTGTTTGGCAAGTGACATTTGTTTTGTACAAAAAAACTATTTAAATCACACCTTTTCACTCTTCCTCTCAGAAACAGAACAAAGCCACGACTGCGTGGTGATCCTCATTACCCCGATTTGTTTGGCTGCGATTTTCTTTTAAAAAGTTAATTAATTAATTCAATAAAACATCCCGATCAATTAAACCAACGTTTGTCATTCTTGCTGAGTGAGATCAGTTCAGGTACCTCTAGAAGTTCCTACAAACTCCCACATGGTCGTCTGAGTCCACACATGACTCATGATCGGTTCAGTGAGAAACTTCTGCAGAAGCCTCTCGTCTCCGACTTTGCTCGTCGGGAAGTCCCCCCCCCCCCCCCCCCCCCCCCCCCCCAATGCCCTGCCAGACGCACGGGGCGGAAATTGCGCAAAAAAAACACTTACTTAGTTTGGTCTGTCTTGTTTGAGGGTCCATCCATCGTGTTGGACTGCAGTGCGGGTGAGAGAGACAGCCCGCCTCCCAGCCCACGACCTCTGGATTACTGGAAAGCGGGAGGGGATGAGACTGCCGGGGAGCTTTCCCTCGCCGACTCCGTATCTTCTGGTGCAGGAGGTTCAAGAGGAAATGCTCTCTGAAAGCCCCAGCAGACCGAGGGACGTCTCTCCAACGAACGCCAGCCCGTTCGCGTACTTGGCGATGGACGCTCCAAACTTTACGCACGGATCTTTCCCCTCCAACGGGACGCCGGTTTGTCTTTCACAGGCAGCCGAGGTGGAGACGGACATCACTTTGCCTATTTTGATGTTCGCCGGCGGCGCCGTCGGTAATTTAATTGCGATAATTGTCCTTTCCGTGTCGAGGACGGAGAGAAAAGCCTCCGCTTTCTACACCCTGCTGTGCGGGCTGGCTGTCACGGACCTGCTGGGCACCTGCCTGGCCAGTCCGCTCGCCATCGCCAACTACCTGGACAACCATATATTGGAGAACCAGAACGCCTGCGAGTTTTTCTCCTTTCTGCTGCTGTTTTTCGGTTTGACCGGACTGAGCATCATTTGCGCCATGGCGGCAGAGCGGTTCCTGGCTATATGCTGCCCGTACGCGTACCAGCGGTGGGGAGTCGACCGACGCTTTGCGCAGACGTTTCTTTTCTTAATCTACCTGAGTCACATCGTTTTCTGCTGCCTGCCCATGATGGGTATGGCGCAAAGCCAGCTGCAGCTGTCCGGCACCTGGTGCTTCATCGACTGGAGGACCGACGAGCCCGTGGCCACCGGGTTCTCGGCTCTGTACGGCGCCGTCAGCCTGCTGCTCATCCTGGGGACCATCGCGCTGAACCTGGCGGTGTGCGGAGCGCTGCTGCTGATGCGCCAGAGGACCGCGCAGCGGCGCGTCACCCGCTCCAGCGTCAGGGAGCGGTGGAGAGCCCTGTCCTCGGCCGCGGAGACGCAGATGATCACGGTGCTGGTGATGACTTCCGCGGTGGTTCTGGCTTGCTCTGCCCCGCTCGTGGTGAGACTGACTGAATTAATACTCCTGTCCAATAGGATATTGGACAGGAGTATTAATATATAATATATATATATATATATATATATATATATATATATATATATATATATATATATATATATATATATATATATATATATATATATATATATATATATATATATATATATATATATATATATATATATATATATATATATATATATATATATATATATATATATATATATATATATTAAAAACATAATATAAAATTGACTTTTGAGATTAAGTACACAATTTAAGACTTTATTTTGTAAAGTTTCTCCTCTGATTATTATTACCCTGTTAAAATCAGTCTCCAAAATGGAATCCTGACAGGTATTAATAATGTTTTAAAACATTGAGCTGAAGCGTTGAAATCATATCAATTATGTGTCTGTGACTTTCAGATCCAAGTGTAAGAAATCTGCATTTTGGAGTTTCATATGACATGAGTGAGCAACTTTGAAATGAAAACTTTAGAATTTCGAATATTTTTGAAACAATTGTTGTATTATAGTCTTAATATCTAAATATAGCACTTATTTGGCTGTGTGCAGCATATAGCTTCTCTCAATACTTTGCCAACTGGACGAGGTACAGGAAATTGCATCATCATTGTTGTTTCACCTGCACTTTTGTTAAAGGCTGGAAAACTGCATAATTGTGAAAAAGAGGAATTATCCCTGCATCCAGTTGTTCACATGATAAGACAATAATTGCAAATGCATATCAACACATAGTTTGTAAAATAATGTTGTTGTTTTTTCCTTGTAAGGTGCGTGTGTTTGCCAACTGCTTCATGCTGAAAAACGACCCCAGAGCAGATCTGGCTGCCATCAGGATAGCGTCAGTCAACCCCATTCTGGACCCCTGGATCTACATACTCCTCAGGAGGTCCCTGTTTCGGCGGCTGCTTGGTTTGTCCCGACGAGTCAGCAGGACTCGCAGCACTTCCCCTCCTTCACCACAAAGGCATCTGTTTTGTCCTGATATCATGAGGGACAGCCACGTGTTCAGCCAGCTGATGTGCAATGCAAACATCATCACACAGTTGCCTGCCACCAACAAATTCACCCCATACGTCACGGAGAGTCTCAACCAGACTTAAAATGCTGCAGACCAAGCATGCATTGGACTTTCAAGTCATGTTTGCTGCGCTCGCGCTGCATGCAGCATCATGCAGCATCATGCAAGGCCGCTGACCCGTTTCAGACCTTGTGAGATGAACGGATGGTGACCGCTTTGTGGACAGACAGCTGGAAAAGAGCCCCGGGGACCCTGCAGGGCTATTTATTGAATCAGAGTGGGGAAGAAACAGTCTGGTTCTGGTTTCAGCAGCTGAGGTCCGCGGGGCGCTGGAGCACCCAGGCAAAACCCACACTTGCACAGGGTGAATATGCAGGAGTGCTAACCACTACACCACAAAGGACCGATGATAAGAAGTCTTTGAATTGCATTGTGGTACAATAAGAAAAGGAGATAGAGACTTCCTTTTCTGTCTTGTCATCATACCTTGGTTGTTGCGTCAACCTCACTGGTGCTCCTTAGATGAATCATTTCTGACAGTTTCATGTTTTGAAACTCAAACTCGTTTAACTTTTTCCATTATAGGTTAGTCCACCCATCAACACTTCTGTGGTTTTAATTTTTTTCCCGTGGGTACATTCTTCATCATGTCGGAGAAATAACAGTTTTTAGAGAAAGTCTGGCTTCTTCATATTGGCTGAAAGCCATCAAAACATTTTTTGGGGGGATATTTCTTGTGGCAGGCAGGTGATCTGGGATTCGCTTGTTTCAGATACAATTATTCTTCATGGGAAACTCTCCAGGTGGTGCTTTTAAATGAGGAAATTAATTATAAACACATGGACATAACAAAGTAAAGGTGTCATGGATGCCTGTTTATATTAAAATGTAATGACTGCAGTAACTGAGCCTGTGTGACTTTTGTTATTCAGTTGATTGTGTTGCGACTGGTCAACTGCATCTAAAATAACACCAAAACGTGATCGTTTATTTTTCAGCAGATTAATTAAATTCAGTAGTCATAATATTCCACTTAAATGTACTTGTTTTGGTCATTTTAGACCCCTCAATGTTGATAAAGTGAGTCGAACAAAAGGCCACTATTTTAGCAATTTCACTCACTTGTGAGTCCTTCTGTGTAAAAAGTCTCCAAAAGTTGTAGTTGTAAAAATGAACATGGTCAACTACAAATGTACTTCTTAAAGGTGGACACTCTTCAGTGACCTGAAAGTCCATCCATCCATCTTCTATCCCACTTAACCTGTTCAGGGCCGCCGGGCATTCACAAGGTATAAAGATAAAACAAACTTCTTTTTTTGTTTTTTTTTAAAGTCCAACGTAGAAAATCCCAATGCAGACTATCAGCGCCAACATGGCCTCCGCTCTCACTCGGTACAGCCAACAGCCCATGATCTCAGACACTCACCGCGTGAAAAAGACTGAGCTTTCACCCAGACAGTGGCGGCCAGTGGAAAATGTGCTCTCACGTCCAAATGATTTCATAAAATATACCAGCTGTGCTCAGAAGCATTTGAATTAGATCATCCCATTAACATTAAAATTAATTACTGCTGCAACCAGAGCTGAACTCCTTAAAACACACGACACAACTCTAAGTCGAGGCGGACCCAAATGCAATCCAGACCTTAAAAGTCCACTTTCTCCTGGAGTTTTCAAAACTGACAGGGGCTTTTTTTTTAAAAACAAAACACTTTAGTTCGTCATAGAGGCACAGTTTTCTTTTTCAAGCACCCAGGTTGATAACGTCCAACCTTAAAACGGTGTCTGGGACTCTTTTAAACTTCGCTGAGATTAATTAATATTTAAACCAGGAAACACCCAGAATATTTCAGATGCACATGAACGCTTTCAACTGAACACACACTTTCAAGAGTCTGGCTGAAATAATTTGGCTTTACTTCAAAGAAGTGAATTCTTCGAAAGCTTGTGACAAAGAGCTCAGTTCGGGTGGAGGTTTGCGTTCTACAGGGCGCCTGTTCTCGTTTTAAATGTGACGCTCTAAAATCTCTGAGCAACAGAGCTACAGATGATCCTCAAAGCGTTTCCTTTGGTCAGTGGCGTTGGAACCGGGAGCGCCCCCACCTAACCAGACGCTGGAACACCTGCAGACGGACAGGGAGAGATCGTGAAGATTTCAGCTTCATCTTTAAAAACAGAACGTGGCTAAAGATGCACGTTTAGCATTACATTTACATTTAGCCTTCAAAACCTTTAGCAACACATATGATTTTGACAACAAATTATTTTAGTTTATGTTGCAATCATGAAAATAAAAAGAACAGATGTTCGGTACATGTTATCTCTGTTGAAAATCCGAACTCCAAAATCCAAAAGAGAAAAAGAAAATCACTAATATCGAGCTCTAAAATGAATGAATCGGAGATAAAAACAAATAGAATTATACTTCTGCAAAATAAAAAAGCTTCAACACAAAAATAAGTCTGAGAAAGTTGATGAAATAATAAAGCAATTTACTAAAACAACATGTATTGATGTATAAAGCTTCATGGGATCACAACACAGGAGAAATCACTGGTGGAGTTCCTCAAGGCTCCATCCTGGAACTACTTTAGTTTAACATCAACAGGCTCACAGTTTGGAAAATATACCTTTTTTTTTTTTCTTTTTTTTTACTCGGAGTGATCAGATCCACATGTGAAAGTCAGTGAAGTCAGTCAGTCTGTAGGTGGCGCTACAGATGAATAGGCAATGAATAGTTTACAGAGAAGTGAAGATCTGCTGCTCACCGTCACAGTTTTCTGTCTTTGACCGACAGTTTGCTTATTGGAGGAAGAAATCCGTCTGCGAATCTGAAGGTTGTAGATGAACAAGACTCGCTTCTTCTCCCTCTGAAAGACACACACACACACACACACACACACACACACACACACACACACACACACACACACACACACACACACACACACACACACACACACACACACACACACACACACACACAGCTTGTGAGTTCTCTGTGATTGAGAGTCACTGTGATGAAAACATAAACACATTTCTCTGATCTCTCATTATTTTATTTTTTTTAAATTTTGTACATCATAAACAGGCTGAGAGTGACAGTGAGGAGACGTACGCCTGAATCCAGCCGTGACGCGGGGCCAAGGGTGAATAAAAGGGTTAATAAACTTCATCAGTGTGTAGATTCTTTTTCCATGTTTTCATCGTCAGCAGGTTCACATGTACAAAGTTTCTTTCACTCTTTCATCAACTCCTCTCCATATAATTTTACTATATATAATATTACACTGCTGTCAGATCAGATTTACATAGGGATTAAACTGTGCGTGCGTGTGTGCGTGCGTGTGTGCGTACGTGTGTGCGTGCGTGTGTGCGTGCGTGCGTGTGTGTGTGTGTGTGTGCACCTTGGGGTAGTAAAAGGCCGAGATGACCCTCCTGAGGCGGTTGGTGTAAACTTGGAGGAAGCTGAAGAGCGCCAAAAGCCCGATGCAACACGCACAGCTCACGTAGACCCCGAAAGGGAGGGGCGAGATGTGGGGGGCACACTCTGTAGGGGGAGAGTCTCAGTAAAGTGCTTTTGAAGGGTTTTAAGATACCGTACTTAAAAGGCCTTAAGGACTTCACCTTTAAATACATGAGAAGCTTGAATGGCTTCCAGCATATTCAAGGATGGAATCTGCTAAAGCACCTTAACAACATGAACATTTTAAGATTTTCTACCAGAGTCTTTTATCTTCCTTTCAAGGACTTGGGAAAAAGAACGATAAAGGTAAGTGTCATTTGGGGATGTGAAATTGTCCAAACCTCTAAGGCAAGCTTAAACAGACCAAGAAGAAAACAAAGAAAGGAAATACAAAAGAAACATAAACAGTTTCAAGGCTTTGAAAAATGTGAAGGATTTTTAAGGCCCCGTTTATACAACAAGTTTTCACGTGACAACACCGAAGCCATTCAAAAAAAGAGAGAGTTTTCACTGCAGGAGCCGATATTAATACTTTGCGGATACAGTGGATCTGCACACTGCTGTTGTGTAAAAGGACACCTCAAAAGTGACAAAAGTTAAGTTTTGCAGGTACACTCATATTCGTTGTCGTGTAAACTGGGCCTAAGACAGTGAAAGCTTCAAAATCTCAAAACATTCAAGGTCCCCAAGCAACAAAAATCTTCAAGGACATTGAATAGTTTGCAATTTTTATGAAGTCAACAATTATGAAATCCTGGAATACTTTAGACTTTGAAAGAATTCAAGGACTTTCCTTTAAAGTTGTAAGGATCTTGAGAGATTTTCGGCTTTAAAATCCATTTTTTGTCAACTTAAAAACTAAAAAAACAAAAACAAAAACAAATGAAAAACTAAAAGGTAAATTTTCACACCGTCATTTGGTTTGAGTGGCATTCAAGTCGTACTTTTGGGACCGGAAAATGTCATGCAATAACAACAGCGGGAGGTTAGGGGGTGCTGTCGCCCAAAACAAACACTGACGAGAGAGGAACAAACACAGCTCATTGATTGGTTCATCTCGAAAGCGGAAGTCCTGCTGCTTTAGCCTATGGTGGCTAACGGGTAGCCACAAACAACCGTGATATATCGTCTTTATACCAGATATCAATCAGTGCCTTACTCACTACTTCTTCCTCTCTTCTTCTTCATCTCTACTTCTTCCTCACTACTTCTTCCTCTCCTCTACTTCACGTCTGCCCATGAGATATTTTCCAATTGTTTTCTTTCTGCGTCTGCTTCTTCTGATTCATGTGGTTAGCTTTGTTTATTTATTAACCAATATACATTGTGAATTACCTCATGTCCTCTCACCCCGCCTGCTGGAAAGATCGTTTGCAAGCAAACTGAGACCCACATTATCAAGTGGACCAGAGATTGTTAGATTTGTTAGATTCGGTTCAGAGTTCGGGGGATTGTTCAAGACGCCCAAACAAAATGGCTTTTCCAAGACACTCCCTGAAGAGAACTCTGGTCAGGATCAAAATGTGAAATGTGAATGCGCCCTCAGAATGAAGTGTAAGCAGATGTCTCCCTCTATTGCATAACTGTCGCATCAGATCACCTCTGAGGACCTGTGTGACCTTTGACCTCTGACCTACCCAGGTTGTCGCTGTGCAGGTTGAAGCTGGACGAGCTGTTGAAGGCGGAGATGGTCGTCCTCAAGAGGTGGGCCATCAAGGAGTCTCCGTCCACCCTGATGTCCACATGGTGACTACCTGAAGAATGAATCAGAAGGCCGCATGGTACCAGTGAGGGGGCGGAGCCACACCTAGAGGAGGAGGCAAATTAACCAGAAACTCTGTGTGTGTGTGGTTACTGATCACGTTGAACTGTGTGATGGTGTGTCTCCTGATGATGTCCAGAACGCGGAACAGAGCGAAGTCGATGGCGAAAAGGACCAACGTAAGCAGCAAAACAAAAATCACCTGAAACATGCCAGATGTCTGACACACACACACACACACACACACACACACACACACACACACACACACACACACGCACGCACGCACGCACGCACGCACGCACGGCACAGCATAAGGATCTGGTAGCATCAGGCTTTGTTAGCAATAGTCTCTATTAGCATTAGACTCCATTAGCGTTAGCCTCTGTTAGCATTAGCACTGACTGGAACGCACCACTTGCTTGAACTCCACGGGGTAAATCTTTGGACTCCAGGGAAAGATGAAGATCTTCCTCTCCGAACTTTGCAGGGGCAACAAGAAGCGTTTACCCTGAACACACCAGAGGAGGATTGTCAAGAGGATGAAGATCACAGGAAATGTGATGATTGTGACGATGAAGATACCGCTCTATTCCTGCGGGCGTCGATCTGTCTGAAGTACGTTGTGATGCAACGGTTGTCAAAGAAAATGTCATTCTTATAACTTCTCAGATAAACAAACGCTCTGAAAACAAAGATGGGGTGAATGAACAAATCCTACTGGGTGGAGATGTGATGAATGGGTGAGTCTTATTGGGTGGAGATGTGATAAATGGGTGAGTCTTATTGGGTGGAGATGTGATGAATGAGTGAGTCTTATTGGGTGGAGATGTGATGAATGAGTGAGTCTTACCGGATGAAAATGGTGATAAAGGTGAAGCTGAGCAGCAACTGCAGGACTTCCAAAACCTTCTGGCTGGTTGTGGTCAGTTTCTCGAAGGATTCGCTGACGGCCTGAGTGAACTCCTGGTCCAGCAGATCTCCATCCAGCACCTCCTGCTGCTGCTCCTCCTGCAGGGGGTCCCACAGGGAAGGAGGAGACAGTGTTAGTCGGAGTTATTTGTGAGGGGGGAGGACGAAGAGGAGGAGGAAGAGCTCTGACCTCCACCAGCAGCTCAGCGCTGAACTCTCTGGACAGCAGGGCGATGGAAGAGTTGAGCTGGTCATAGAGCTGACCAAAGTTTCCCTCCACAGGAACATTTTCCCTGCACCATGGAGTCATCACTGAAAGGAGGACGGGGAGCAAGAGGGAGGACAGTGCTACAGTCAGTTCTCTCTTCAAAAACAACCAAACAGTTGTCAAAATCTAGCACAGAACCCCACTGAAGCGAGCAAGCTAACCAGCGAGCCACTTTCCCATCAGTTCCATAATACCACTTTGTACCACCAAATGGTGCAGAGAGTTGCTCCACCTCTCACGTTCTGACACCGGGAAGAATGTCAAGTTCACTGAGGAACGTCAACTCACTGCTGCCACCCAGTGGACCAATGTTTACCGAATTGCGGGAATGTTGTACTTTTAAAGTTTTTGGACTTGTCACTGTTGTTTTACATCTTGAACAAATAGTTAATTTATCAAGAACCTACAATGATCCATCAAGCTCTTCTGAGCTGTTCTATAGATACATGGTGCAAATCAGAGGCGGTTCTACAGGAAATCAATGGAACGTTGGAGCTTCTTGGTATGTTCTCCAATATCAACAAGGACGTGTGTGTGCGTGTGTGTGCGTGTGTGCGTGTGCGTGTGCGTGTGCGTGTGTGTGTGTGTGTGTGTGTGTGTGTGTGTGTGTGTGTGTGTGTGTGTGTGTGTGTGTGTGTGTGTGTGTGTGTGTGTGTGTGTGTGTGTGTGGTACTGTACGGAGGACTCTTCACCTCTCAAGACATCACACAGGAAGTGGAACCTCATGGAGACACACAGGATGTGGTTGATGACAGGAACAGGTATCGCCTCCATACACTCAGCCAACTTGCCATTGAACCAATCGACGCAGCGCTCCACACCTTTCTCTACCACACCTGGACAACACAGACAAGAATCACACATCACATTATTTAAGCGGCCTCACCGCACAGTATGTGCCGGGACGGGGCGGGTTTTTGAGCATCCCCACTGGCAAAAGTTGTGGATGGTACCGAAATAACCATAACCAATAGTGACGCTACATACTTGGACATGGAGATATTTGTGTAACAAGTGTAACAGTCTGAGGCAAGTGTAGTTGCCATTAGACTGTCCTTCTACAAGCCTCTGGCTGAAAAACCTTCCTTGGAGGCACGGGGCAGTGACCCAGTAAGCCCAGGGTATTTGCACATCAAGACTAGCCAGCACTCTGAGTGTCACCCGCCCCACTTGGCCACTGGTTCAAGTGCCACTTTAGCCAAAGCACAACCAGATGTCACCCTGGAATTCTTACCTATTGCACCTTTAAAATGGTTTAATGTTTCATCTTAAATATCTCGAAATCTGTAAAAAAAAACAAACAAAAAAAAAACAACTGAATAACTAAGTGCTCCGTACTGATGTTAGCATGCTAACCAGCTAGTCCCAGCCTGCCCAGCTCTTGTTAATCACTAAATATGAATAACTGGATGGTGCAGTGACTCACTATTGCCACCTAGTGCACAGAAAAAGAAATTACCTCAATATTTTCCTACCCTACCTTTCAAGAGAGCAGAATGTAATGGCCTCCGATTGCAGAGGCTGAATCTTTGCTGTGTTGACACGTGACGAGTGAAATGTTCCGGTCTTACTGTCGCACTGCATGATGGTCTTCGAGGCAAACTGCTCCTGCGTGCTGTTCCCGTCGCCGCTCGACGTGAATCGGTCATAACCGTACTGAAGGACGAGTTCGTCCCTGATGCTCTGAAACTTGCCGTCTACACTCTGAGTCTCCGACTGAAACCCAGTTTTGTCCTCCTGGAACAGGGACAACGCCTCAAAAAGTCAAACACTGAAAGTCCTATGACTTGTGTCGCCCTCCTGTGGCCATTATAGTGATGGCAGCAGCAACGCAGGGAGTTGGGGGGGGTTGAAGATATGGAAAGTTTATTTCAGGCTGTGTCATGTCTGTGTACTCTCATTGTTAATGTTTATAGTGTATTGTTGTGCTGGATGTGTCTGGTTTGATTACAAAAAAACAAACAAGAGCACCAACTTGTTGGCCTGGCATGCTAACAACATCGTTGAGTAAACTGAGTAAACTCTGAACCTGTCTTCAATGTAAAAACAATACAATCTCACGTTGTCGTGTGAACAGGGCCTAGGATAGATTTCCTTTGACGTGTGAACCCTACCAGCATTGTTTGGATTCAGACATGAGGTCTGCTGATTGGTCTGGGTTTGGTTTTATGAACGGTGTGTGTGTGTGTGTATGTGTGTGTGTGTGTGTGTGTGTGTGTGTGTGTGTGTGTGTGTGTGTGTGTGTGTGTGTGTGTGTGTGTGTGTGTGTGTGTGTGTGTGTGTGTGTGTGTGTGTGTGTGTGTGTGTGTGTGTGTGTGTGTGGGCTGCTGATTGGCCAGGTATGAAGTGTGTGTGTCCTCACCACAAGCTCCTGGGTGACCAGGATAAAGGGTTTGATGGCTTCCCTCCACACTAAGCGGCTGTGACGAATCTGCAGGTCCAGGTTACAGCTCACAGACATGGCGGCCGCCTCGGCATTCCGCTGGATGTTCGACACCGGTCCTGTAATGTAATTTTGATGTCACACTTCACTCGGGGCTTAAAGACGCAGTAGGTGGACTGTAGCCGACTCAATGCCCAAGTTTAAATGCATTCCTCCATTGACTTGACATCTAACTTAAGATCGCAGCACACAGGAAGAAATAATAAACAGGTGTAAAATCTGAATTTCATTGAGGTGCAATTCAAAATGAGGGAGGTGACTTGGAAGCAGCTGAAAATGAAATATAAAAACAGAATTCAGAACAGAAAGGCTTATATGAATACATGATCTGATTGTGCCTCACTTTGATTTAAATTTTAGTATTTAAATTGACGTGAGCTATTAACTAAAAAAACAATATTCAAGAGCTACTTATGATTGTAAATTATAACCCAGTCAAAATGTTTGAACACGTCGTCTCTGTTAATATCCTACTTAGTAGATTAACACAATGTCGAAACATTTTTATTGGAGTGCAGTCATTTAAAATTAGAGGAAGTGCAACAATCAATGAAATACGAAAACGACCACTCGCACGGGGGTGGAGCTTAGAGTTCAACACAAGCTTTCGATTGGCTGCAGAATTGGGACACGCCCCCAAGAGCAGTCACAAATATTACCTTGGCGTTAGTAAAACTATGAACATGTTAACGATGTGTTCACCTGAGTACAGCACCGACATCATCAGCACCATCAGGTAGCTCCTCCCACTGGAGCCGAGCAAGCCGGGTATCACCAGGAGGGCGGAGCACCTGAAGGAGGAGGACAACGCCCCCAAGACAACACACACACCTGAAACACACACAACCACACGGCACAGGGGTTGGTGTTGTTTTTAAACACTTTAAATCTAAACGTGTGTGTGTGTGTGTGTGTGTGTGTGTGTGTGTGTGTGTGTGTGTGTGTGTGTGTGTGTGTGTGCGTGTGTGTGTGTGTGTGTGTGTGTGTCCTCACATGTGAATAGACTCCCTGCTACCAGCTTCATGTCAGTGGTCAGCGGGAGGTTGTGGGCGATGCACAGAAAGAGAACTGAAGGCAAACATGTTAAGTTATTTAAACCTCAAACTGAAAGAATTCATCTCATTTATTAAAGTCATGAAAATATAGATAAATAGGTTCAGACCTCAATATAATAAATAAAGCATGTAAGAAAGTTACAAATCTACAATTATGTTCTTTGTTGTAAATAAAACTTATTGGAGTTGTCTGACTTTTTTTTTTCCACCTGTGGGGGAGTGGCTGTTCCCATAATATTGACTTTATCAGTTTTAGCTCCCAGCTGAATGAACACACCATTATTATACTAAACATATAAAACAAGACATACATTAAGTCTTTTATTGCAGGTGGGCTTCAACACCAAGTCACTGAACTGCAGCTTTGGCTCTCTTTTCAATGGTTTCCCTGAATAAATTATTTTCAACGCACAAAGAAGTTTTAAGATTGACTGATTTCCCAGTTTTGACTGAAGTACTGAAGTTACCTGCACCGCTCAACGCTCCGAACAGCGCGCGTGCGACCAGGTAGGATGCCAGGGACGCCTGTGATTTGTCAAAGAGGAAGACGTGGACGGCCGGAGGCAGGAAGCGTTGACTGAACTTCTCCAAGGCTACAGACACAAAATAACAATTACAACTTTTCGTAATAAAACGTAAAACATGAAATAAACAGTTTTTGCGGGTGAAGATTTTTTTTCTCTTCATTTTGAAGGTTAAACATATTTTGCGGCTCCGGATTGATTTTAATTTTGGTTTAAAGTTTCCAAAACTACTTTTATGGTCATAAAACCTTCCTGTAAATACACACTTCAAACAGACAGAAGAATTATGTTGTTTTCAGTATGTACATATAATTGTCTGTGCATTTTAGTAGTTTAACTTTGAATTAAATTAAAAGCTGTTGTTGTCCTGGTCCCATCCAGCGGCCGTGTTGTCTGTGGGTGGACTCACTGCTATGGGGGGCTGAGCGTCTCCGTGGCCTTCTTGGGGACATCGTCCTGCTACGGTGCGTGACGCGCTCCGTCAAGTGCGTACGTCTGCGACCGGAGTAACGCCGTCCGCGGTTTAAACTCGAATGCCTGTTTACCCTGCGTATTACGGTAAAACCTTCAGAAGCCTACCGGGGATTCATGGTGCGTTAAAGTACACCTCAGTTGCAAGCGTAAATCACATTAATGGTACTGTACAGACGTATTGCACCAAAAATGAATTGAAAATCAAAGTGTTTTCAAGAAAATCCACCACATTCTTGTTTCTCCAGGCTCCCAGGTACTTCTGTGCCAATTTTTAACTGGATTCACTGCAGCATTTTCTCACAGTTACACAATGAATTCACACCAATATACATATGTATGCGGTAGAGGCAGAGGCAATACATCTGACCTTAGACATATATGCAGCCCTGAGCAGGTGCCTCTACTTGACCCCGTTGACCTCCGTGACTGCAGCTCCTGAAGAGCACAGCCAAACCCAGTGGTTCTCTGTGGCAGAGAGGCAGAAGCAGTGCTCCTGACTCACAGGAGAGCCCTGACTCCTGCACCCCCGTGGCCTGTGTTGGCTTCGCTTTGTAAATAAATTATGTTTGGGAATTTTTAACTGACCCGTTGCCCTCCTTTTTTTTTTTTCTTTTTTAAACTCCTCTGAGAGTTGTTGTTAGTTTACAAGATGCGATCTTGAATGAAGGCTGACAGAGTGTTTTTAATTCAACAACATTTTTGTAAGAATTATATATTTTCCTTGAGTTCAGCAAAACATTTAGTGATGATTCAAAACATTGACAAATCAGCAGAATGTTGCATTCAATTGTTGAATTGTTCCATCCATCCATTTTCTGCCGCTTATCCGGGGCCGGGTCGCGGAGGCAGCAGTCTGAGCAGAGTGGCCCAGACTTCCCTCACCCCAGACACTTCCTCCAGCTCCTCCGGTGGCACCCCAAAGGCGTTCCCAGGCCAGGCGAGAGACATAGTCCCTCCAGCGTGTCCTGGGTCTGCCCCGAGGCCTCCAACCGGAGGAACATGCCCGGAACACCTCCCTAGGGAGGCGTCCGGGGGGCATCCGATGTTGAATTGTTGCAATATAGTAAATTTTGCATAATGAATACTGTATATGTGCTAGAATATGTGAATTATTATGACAATAATAATAAGATAATCATAACAATCACCACATATTGAGACAATGGTTGGGATAAATCATTTTCAACATAATGTGCAATTGATATCAATTTATTTGCTATAATTAGAAAGAATTCTACTGTGATTTAACATCAAACTCGTGACAGGAGTGTCTTGGGTCCCGTTGTACATGTCCCACTAACAGTGATGGCAGAAACATGATAATAATGGAAGGAGTTGTTCCTCAACAGTTTTAAGTTAAAGCACTTTTTTCGCCTTCTTGCTATCTGGTGATAGTTTCAGTTTGGTTCAGTCTCTTTCACTTTTGTTAGTAGCGTTTCTACGTTTTGGTGCAATCAATACAAATCCGGTGAAAGACAATAAAACCCATATCTGCTGTCTGACTGGATCTAGAGTCCACATCTCCAATTATGAAGCTTCAAGAACAGCACACACAAGGCAGAGGCATGACAAGAATTCATGACAAGACTTGGTTGCCCCAAAACAAGTCAAAGGTTAAAATTAAATTAAAAAAATCTGATTTAAAACTGATGACGACAACAACAAAGAGCAGACAAGCATGGGAAACAGGTACTGACTCACAGATCGTCACACTGACTGGTAAACAGATGATTGATTAATGAGCTGCAGAGAGGATGGAGATGACCAGGTGAGTTGGACTCCTATGAATGGAAGCAAAAGTGGTTAAAAGAAACCAAATTCTGCAAAAGAAAAGCATGACAATGGGAAACAGAGGTACGGGCGGGCCTCTAGAACAAGAATGTGATGGAGTTTGTTGAACTAAATTCGATTTTCTATGAATTCTTCGTACAATAAGCCTGTACAGTATTGTATGTATTGGGTGTGTTTTGTGTATTTATGCTACAGTGTATCAGTTGAAAATTGGCACAGAGGTACCTGTGGGCCTTTAGATCAAGAATGTGGTGGAGTTGGCTCAACACAATTTGATTTTCTATGATTTCATGGATATACAGTCCCATGTATAGAATGGTGGGAATTCATTGTGTAACTGTGAGAAAATGCTGCAGTGAATCGAGTTGAAAATTGGTACAGAGGTACCTGGGAGCCTGTGGAACAATAACGTGGTAGAGTTTCCTGAAAACAGTTTCATTTTCGATAATTTTTTGGTACAATACGCCTGTACGGTACAGTGGTGATTTAAGTTTGCAACTGGTGTGTACTTGAATGCACCATGAAGCCCCCGTCGATACCATAAGGATTTACCGTAATACGCAATGTAAACAGGCAATCAAGTTTAAACGGCAGATGGCGTTACTCCAGTCTGGAAGCCGTTAATGAGAGGACAAAGATGTCACCGTAAGTTACCACAATGCATTTCCTCCTGCTTTTACCGTGTTCCTACTATAATATCCTGGTAGCAGCGTTGTTTGTTGGGTTTTCTGTTATTAACATTAGCTTCAGCGTCACCTTTGATCAGCTTTTTTCAGTTTGTGACAATTCTATAGATAAACATTCCGACTGTGTAGCTCTATTGGGATAACTGCAAGGACTTAGCTTCCTGCCGACACAGGGAAAAAAGCTTATCATATTTTAACAACATAACACTAATGTTGGGTGATTTTCACCGAGGCAATTATTGACATTTTATTGTGAATGCTGATTCACCAATTTAACTTTGGGCAGCAATATTACTATACAAGCATAACATCAAGTAAATACGAAATACAAATAAATAAATGGTGCAAAAAAAGGTTATATATATATATATATATATATATATATATATATATATATATATATATATATATATATATATATATATAATATTAAAATAAAATGTATTATATATATATATATATAGACAGACAGACAGACAGACAGACAGACAGACAGACAGACAGACAGATAGACAGATAGATAGATAGATAGATAGATAGATAGATAGATAGACAGACAGACAGATAGATAGATTAAAATCAGCTTTACAGACAATATAAAGTGTGTCAATTGACTGGTTATGTACTTGTATAAAAGCAGTGAAGATGAGGTGACTTCCTGTTTAGAGATGAGACACACAAAGAACACTTACCTTGCATATTAAAGACTGGGTGTGTTCTTCCTTTATTTGTTTGTAATGTTTTACATTAATTAATTAAGGAAATAAGAACAACAAAACTAACACTTACTTCCTGTACAAAGATCACATGACTTGTGATCACATGACCACAGTGTTGACAGAGAAATGGCGTCTCTTGTTGGTAGATTGGTACCTCTCCAACCAGAAAGCGTCCGAGCTGGCCTGCAGCCTGAAGGTGGAGACTGGTTGGACTGAAAGGATGGAGGTGGACGAGAGAAAGAGGGGCAGGAGGCGATACCCGACTGACGTCACCATCCAGGTGGAGAGGGGCGGAGTCACACGCACCGTCACAGGAGTCCTGCACAGGTAATCCCAGTCAACAAAAACACACAATAATGGTAAAATAGCGAAACGTAACCACACAGAAGTAACTGAAAACATAACAAATCATTTTAATCCACATGTTATATAGTTTGGAAAACAGAAAATGCCTTTTACCGTGCTCTGCTTTTGTAACCCACTGGACAGTATTTAAACGTCGCTACCAAGATTCATAGGAGCTTGGAGTAAAAGCAATAACCACTGGACAAAGGTTCAACCAGTTATATTGAATGTTTTAGTTTGATCAATGAAAAACACACAATATAACCACAATATAATACCTATGGGCCCAATAACTAAGAGGAAAAACAAAATATATGAGTTAAATGGCCTTTCGAAAAAGTTACTCTGAAAATGTCTGTTGTGGTTCCAATGAAAGTTCAAGTAAAGTCAGTCAGGTGGTGTGGTCCAGTAGAGTAAGTGAGTAGAACTGACACAATCCTACCACACAGTCAGTTCCATGGTGCGGTGGAGGCTCACAGTTCAACTGGGAGGATTAAAGGTCAACGTGAAGGTCAGAGGTCAACTGGGAGGCTCATCGCTGGTCAGCCTCGTCACAATCAAAGCCGGATCGTCACTTTTCGAGTGACGAGTCAAAAAGACCTGACCTGTATTTGCAAAGCAGGCGTATAGTCCAGGTTCTACTATAATATCATCAAATCACCTTCATTCAAAGTGTTGTAACATTAGATTTATCTTCTCTATAAGGAAACCAAAATAATATAGTTCCCGGGTCTATACTAATTTCCAGTATAACCATTTCAAGTTGCCAAAATATACCATTTTAAAGAGGGCATATTATGCAAAATTCACTTTCTAATGGTTTACCCAACAGTGATATGATTACATTTTATCGATGAATTCACTCAATTATCGATGACACATTACCCTTTATAGTGAAGGTGTAACTTGCATTTTCTATGCGTATTCTCTCTTGTTTTAATCTTTTTTTAACAAATGCTTTTCAATTTTAAATACAATAAATGAAAAACATTCTAACAAAATATACATACATTTAAGTTTTGCTGTTATTACCCATCCTCGATTAACTTAAAATAACATTTCACAGAGTCACCATCTCACAGCTTGCTTATTTCAGAAATACAGGATGAATCAATGGGAGTTTACTACACGACCCATAAAATTAATGCTGTGACATTCTTCAAAAATTCCATAAATGTGTGAGTTGGCTTACCAAGAAGGGGGCTTCCGTGTTTCTGCCTCAGTTTTACAACCTCAAAAAAAGGATTTCAAACGAATATATTGTTAACAATCAAGTTTTTCAAACCTCTTTCTCTTGTTTTTCTCTCACTGGAGAACAGAAATGATGCAGTGTTTAAGCTCCCTCAAATAGTTTAACACACTACTTCCTATTTCATGTCAAATCAACTCCCGATTTTTCAAAATAAAACTCACAGTACATCTAAACACAAGATGGAACAAAAAAGATTAGAAATTAATAAAAGGGGGCACCAGTGAGCAGCAGTATGTAATGATGTGTTTGTGCAGAGCTCCTGATTGAAGTGAATCTTTTAGGTAGTGAAAGCTTCAAATAGTTTATAGTTCATGCAAAGAAAGGCCTGGGCCAGGATTTGAACCCATGACCTCCACTGTGCTCACCTACTTTATTAATCCCAGGGAGAAATTCCACACAGAATAGAATGGGATATTAATAGAATAAAATATACTAATATGCACAAGAGAATATTGATTTTTACAAAGAAAATGGTTCATTAATAAATACACAGTTAAGGGCTGGACAGTTAAAAACTATTTCGAAAGAAGCGATCAGCTGATCCCCGTAAACAAACCCGCCAGCGATTCATTTATTGTAAAAGTCTGAGAAAAAAAACCCCAGTGTGTTGACCAGAGCAGAGTAAACCTCACCAACAGACCAGAAAGAAAGAAAGAAACCCAAAGTGATGACGAAAAGGTTTAACGATGGTAAAAAGACTGAATAGAAACGGGATCAACAGGCAGTGTCTCCTTGTCGACCATTTCATTCAAACCTGTTACTACGCCCCCTCCTGGTTGTTGCGCAATACTAATTTAAATGTCCTCAATATGCAGTATGTCCATCACGTTATCATCTTTCATGCATGCAAACCAAGACATGACAACACACTCGTGCTGGCGGTCTCGTCTGTCCTCAGGTCAGCGGCCGGCGCTGCTCTGTCCGGCAGGAAGCAGGTCAGAGACCACCTGGTGGAGGCGGGCTGGAGCCTGCTGGCGTTCACCTGCGGCCTGCTGGTGGCGTCTCTGTACGGCTTCAGCGGTCTGCTGCACAACCAGCAGCTCTGGTTCTGCCTGAACACCACGACTGCCATCGCCTTCTTGGCGGCGTTCTCCATGGGACTGTCGACCGACGCTCGGGCCGCTGTCGCCTTGATGCTTCCGTCGTTCTGCTCGGGTCAGTCTGCGAGGTCCACGAGGGCCCAAATAATACCCCTCTTCCTCCTCTCCAGTCAATAACAAAACAATAAAAAATAGACTCCAGTTAAAGTAATGTCAGACTGCAGAAACAAATCAGAGCTTTCAAATGAAGCCAGATTTCTAAAACCAAGGTTGTCAGAGCTTCTTTATCACAAACTACCCCCCCCCCCCCCCTTTTTTTTTTTTTTTTTTAGTTCCTCAAGTTTGTGCTCTCAAATTAAGTTTCAACTTCCAAATAAAATTAAATTAGAACTCCCAAATGAAATGATAAACAAATGAAATTCACGCTTGGATGTTTCAACCAGAGGAAACTCTTCAAATAAAACTTAGAGCTTCTACACAGTCAGAGCTTTCAAAATAAGAGCTCCCAAATGAAGTTATAAATATTAGTATCAGAGTTCATGAAGTTTTGAATAATAATAATAATAATACACCACTGTGTTGCGTTTCACTACAAACTTATTCCATACAATGATATTTTCTATCTCTCACTAAAAAGCTCCAAACTAAAGTTACAAAGTAATATTAGAGTTCCCCAGAAATGCTATGAATGAATTCAGAGCTCTCAAATAAATATGAAATATATAATAAAGTTATTCCTAAACAACATTTCGGCTACAAAATAGAAAATAGGAATAAATAATATCAGAGCTCTTAAAATTGAGGTAAATTACAACATCCAAAACCAGCCGGAGCTGCCGGACGGAGCCGGACGGAGCAGGTGACCCTCGGAGCCCCCAGGTGATCGTAGCGCTCCACAGTTGTCCTCTTGCTCCGTCGCAGGTCGAGGAAGAAGCTTCGTCCTCCTCCTCTACACGACCACGCTGCTGTCCGGCCCGCTCGCCAACACCCTGGAGAACACAGAACGAGCCGCATCCAGCCTGCTGTGTGGAGCCGAGCTGGCAGCCAATCAGACGCAGGAACTCATCCAGCGGTCGGCCGCGCCCCTTTTCTGTAAGGCCCCTCCCACCTCTGAAGTGACAACGCCTACCGCCTTTAAGAAAACCACAAGAACGTCAGGAAACACTGGAATGTGCTGACGAGTCCAGAATTTCATCTCTATAACCGAAACATATTGACGTTTCTTCACAACTTTACTTTTGTATTTTTTGTTTTATTTCATATATATTTCATGAATTCAGGATTCATTCAGTCAGAGGTTCACGTAAAAGGGAACTTGTGCCGTTTTTCAGCCGCGTTGGACCAAATCAGAGCGATCAGCCGTAACGCGTACGCTGTGGCAGGAAGAGTCCAGAACCTCATCCAGAGCATGATGGACAGCGTCCGGCATGTGGGTCAGTTAACACACACACACACACACACACACACACACACACACACACACACACACACACACACACACACACACACACACACACACACACACACACACACACACACACACACACACACACACACACACACACACACAACTTGGTATGTATTAGTTCCTTCAACAATGAAACTTTTTTTTTAAACCAAATAATTCAAAATTATTTAAGATTTCAGATCAATTTCACACTTACATTTTTTTAAACACCACTCTCATTCTCTACTCTGATGTTGATCCTGCAGTGACCATTTTCAAACACGATTTCCGACCAGTTTAACTTGTTCTTTATCACCTGTGTCGTTCGAACGTCTTCTGACCTCTGACCCTGCAGCTCGGATTCTGCGGAACGTCCTCCACTTCCTGGTGGACATCGGGGACGTCTGCAACGACGTCCTGGGCTCTCCGTACAGGAAGTGCCGGGCCGTGTTCAGCGACGCCCGCAGCGACTGCTCCAACCTGCTGGGAGATTTCAACTTCCTGTGCGGCATCCTGGATGGCTTCCTGCCGCTCTGCAACATCGCTCGCGGTGCGTTCAATGACCAGCTCCGAACCGCTCTGGATCCCATTTCACTTTTAACGCGTTGACCTGAAACACTCAATGTTTTTTTTTTGTCTTAAAAACAAAACAACAACAAAAAAACCGCCAAACGGTCATTTGAACATGCTCCAGGTCTTTTCCTCCGGCTTTGGTGTATTTCTGTGGCAGAGTTACAGCGTCACCTATCGGCCCGGCATAGGTACTACGTCACTTTGAGTAGTTTTCACGGTGTCTCCTGGACCCTGATGTTTCCCTTTGTGGACGGGAAACTCTTGAAGAATGACGTGACCTCTGAGAACTGTGAGCTCGTCTCTAACTTCCACTATTTGTGTGTTCCAGCCGGCGAGCTCTTCTGCGTCATCCCCTCCTACATCGCCGCCCACCTGAAGGAGCGTCTGGCGGAACGTGAGTGTACGCCGTCGCTCTCTCCCTCCTCCAGCACAGGCGCCGCCTGACGGCTGGTCTCCTTTCAGCCACCATCGCCGCCTTCCAAAAACTCAAGCAGGAGTTCGAGTTCAACCTGACGGCCTCGGTGAGGTTGGACGTGGACGCCAACAGCAGCCAGTCCCTGCAGCAGGTGACCCACAACATCATGGAGGAGATTTCTGCAGACCTACGAGTGATTCAGAACCTGGGCGACCCGGTCAAGTACCTCAACCTCCTGCTGCTCGCCCTTGCCTTCGTGAGGTCAGCTTCAGCCTCCGTCATCCATCCAGCTCAACCTCTGTCCAGATGTGGCCATCTGACCGTGTGTGTGTGTGTGTGTGTGTGTGTAGAGCTGTCCAGTACAGACGCCGATATCTTGGTAAGATTGACTTCGATAACGTCTACATCAGCGCTCAGTTCAAAAAGTTCAACGACCAGGAAACTTCGAAGGGCGGAGCTTCAGTCCTGCCAATCACACGCAGAGAAGCCACGACCTATATCACACCAAGTCAGTCCCTGTGTGTGTGTGTGTGTGTGTGTGTGTGTGTGTGTGTGTGTGTGTGTGTCCACGTTTCTCTGTGTGTGTTGGTTAAAGGTTGTGTGCCCCCCTGCAGTGAATGTCCGCCTGACGGCCCGAGAGCAGCGTACCATGTTGAAGGACTTGGTCTCGTTCTTCAAACACCTGCTGGTCGGCGTCATGCTCCTGGCGCTGGACTTCCTGGTGTTCTGGGTCCTGGACCAGGTGCACCACCAGGTGACGGGGGACGTTGTAGCCAGAGGTGAGAGGTCACGTGACAGGAAGCCCATGCCGTTGTGTGGGTGGCCGCGGTAACAGTGCGTCCCCCCTCAGCCCCGGTGACGGTGGCGGTCCAGGTGAACGGCTCGGGTTACGCCGCCGACATCTACAGAGACCTGGCGGCGTCCTTTGATGTGCTGCAGCGTGGAAACATCACAGTGGTCAGCAAGAAGTGTGTCCTGGAGCCGTCCGAGCCAGACCAGTACACCTACTTCATCCTCGGTACCTGATAATCCTCAGTTATCTGATCACTATTTTCTAGTAAAGAGTAAAGTAAGTGATTACTTTTGTACAGTTAATTACTGTTACTTTCCTACCAGCAGGTTGCGTGATTTAGCCTTGTGAGTCTTGTAACAACAGACCCGTAGGGTAACAGTACTTGGCACTCATCTAGAACATTTACGACACAGTCAGAGAAAATCGGTATAGAAATACAATTCTGGACTCAGAGAGCAGCGATGAAGCCAAACTGCTGGACTTCTCTGTTATTGTCAAGTGAACGGTGTAGAATAGGGAAGTGCTGCCTGATGTTCTTATCCTGCAACTCTGCTAACATGCTGCGGTTATATTCCAACGCAGGAATCCTGCTCGGCGTGTCTCTGCTCATCACTCTGGCCGGAGGATTCGTTCAGCGCAGCAGACGGCTAATCTGCGCTTCATTTTACCCAGAGAGAGAGCTGGTACGCACACAAGTTCACTTAAACTTATTTTAAGTCAGGAGTAAACCAGCTCAGTGTTTGTATCAAATTTAAGCTGTGAGTCAAACACCAACATAGTGAAGCCATTTGGTAGTGAATAGTGCGTCCTTGTGACATATCATTGTTCTGCCTAAAGTCAATGATGAGTTTGGTGATTTTTGGAACATTTAAATTCAGGGAGCTTTGATTGCGCCTGAAAGGACACGACCCTGCAGTGAGCCTGCGTATGAAAGCCTCCTTTGCTGGATTCTGTTTGTTGAAAAGTCTAAAAGCAACATTAAAAGCAGGTGGATTAAATTAAGATGCAAGGTGGTCAATCAAAATGTGAGGCTGCAGCTCATTAAAAGCTGAAGAGAAGTCAGCAAATAAAATCCTTGCATTGGATTTTGTTTTCTCCAGGTGCTTAGAAACTTTGTGACGTGAAACGTTTGGCACCGTCGACACCCTGGCCAGTCTGATAGGCAAACTGTATGATGGCCATCTATAAGAAAGGCCCTCTGTGTTATTCATAATAATAATAATAATATATTTTATTTCAAGGCGCCTTTCTGGGCACTCAAGGACACCTCACAATTGGTTGAAACATTGCATTAAAACAATAAAAACACAAGACACAGGGCAATTGGCATCAGGTGGAATATTGCAGTTTTGAATAGATGTGTTTTTGAGTTCTGTTTTGAAGTTGGGGAATGAGTCCAGGTTTCTCAGCTGGGGAGGTAATGAGTTCCAGAGACGGGGAGCAGAGCAGCTGAAGGCTCTGCTCCGCCTAAAATGGCTCTGCTAAATGACAGCTCCTCATTCCGGTCGGATGCACTGAGCAACGTCTCCTTTCCCTCTGGTGTGAGCTGCACCCAGGCCTCCACCTCGTCCACTGTGTTTCTGATGGACTGCAGGTTGGAGAAAAGGACTGTTGGCAGCGGAGGAAGTTTGCGGCGGTTTTCAAGGCTCATTTTCCAGAGCTTGTGGCACACTCCACCACGTCTTCCTCTCTCTCTTCGTTCAGACAACTTCTCTTCTTTTTTGTTCTGCAAAGTTCAATTGGAACATTCCCTGGCACCACGCCATGCAAGGATGATTGTAGGGCCAGCAACGCTCCCGACTGAAGGAAATTCTCCCGGTGCCGTCACCAAGACTCAGTTGTTGTCCACACCTGCTGATTCCGATTTAAAGATAGCAGACGTGCCTGGTGGACTACCTGAGTAGTAGTAGTCTAGATGACCAGGTGTGTCCTTCTTATTGTGCTCCTCAGGAGAGGATGCGGTTCCTCCGCCAGCAAATCCTGGAACAGAGGAAGGTGGTGGGAACAGCCCTGAGGAAGTCTGCCATCCAGGATATAGCCAGCCGAGGAGGAGGAGGAGGAGGAGGAAGGAGTCGTCTTCAGGCTCTGCTGAGACGGTACAAACTTGTTCTTTCCAGGAATGAAGTTGTCAGTTAAGTTTGTATTTCGTTACTAATTAGTACGATGGCGTCGGGTGACGGGTCCCGACCCGAGGTGTGGGGAACCCCTGGGGGCGCCACTGAGCAGCTGGGGGGGGTTTGTTGAATTACACCATTAAAGAATTTGAACTCAGTTACCCCAGTTCCTGCTCATTGACCATGAACAATTGGTGTGTTTAAAGAGCTGGGAAACACCAATTTGGGAATTCCCACTTCCAGGTTGGAAGCATTCTCAAAACAACTAAGAAATGTAGCGAGCAAATTACATGAACTCTTCAAAAATCATGTTAGGTTTTGTTTATTACAACATTAAAACTACGAGAAAAAGCCAAACCTTAAAAAAGTATCATGAAGTCGATTCTGTTGAGTTACCGAGCAGGACTGAAGACTCACTACTGCCACCTAGTGTACAGGACTAGAAATACAGGTGCACTAATTCCTTGAAGTCAGGTGAAGTCACACGAGCTTCATGGAGCCAAACTTCCACTTTCCCAGGTTGTTTTCTTCTCAGTTGCATGTTGAAGCTTTTCCCAGTTCCCAGTTCCCAGTTCCAGCGGCTTGTGTTTGCGTCAGGTTACCTGGAGGAGCGCGTCTGTCCCACCTGCTGGGCGTCTCACCTTCTGCGTCCTGTCTGCTGTGCGGCGAAGCGGTGAAGAGGGAGGATTCAAACATGGTGACCTGCAACACGCCACAGTGTTCTGGTAAACACCGACACAGGGGGGGAAAAGACGAGAACCAACGCCTCTGTGTTTTTAAAAGAGGTTTCGTCTCTGTGCTCTGATGTCAAATCATCATATAGAACAAAAACCGCTGCAGGTTTTTATTGGAACATCCTGTTGTCACATTATTATAGCTTGTCTGTGTGTGTATACATTTATGCGTGTGCGTAAATTTATGTCGTATGTGTATATTTGCATGTGTGTGTCTCTGTGTTTGCAAATGCGTGTGTGTGTGTGTGTGTGTGTCAACACAATACCGGCTGATGACTCCTTTAACTTCTAACAAACACTGTGAATCCTCCATGGTTCCTGTTCATCTACTCACACAAGAGCAGAAACTATTGATTGACCGTTGAGCTCATGAGCAAAACTGAGAGTGTCAAAAAAAGTTTCTCTCGTTTCCACGGTTTTCAGAAAAGTTCTGTTTTAAGTGAGCGGGTGTAAACGGGGTGAAAGTGTTGTCCTCACGCTGCAAACTTTACGAGCTGCTGTCCTGTTTTTCGCAGGCCTGTACTGCCGGCCATGTTTCCAATCTTCAGGAAACACATGCGTGTCTTGCACGCAACGTGGGCCCTTCCAGGACGACAGCGAGGAAGAGCTGTGAGTGTCGTTTTGTCCTCTGGCAGACTGCAGCGAACAAAACTCAAACAAACGATGACATACTCTCAACGAGATTCTCTTTCGTCTTTCTGTTTCTTTGGGACTGATTTTGTACGCCTAAACTTTTGGTGCCTTTTCCACCCAGCGACTCTTCGGACGACGAAGACCTGTGGCCTGCAGCTGTGCACTCGCCTCACCTGAGCGACGACACCCAGGAGCCGACGGAGAGAGGGATCTCCATGGCAACACAGAGACACGGCGCGGTGCCAGGAGGGGGTGACTCGGACTCGGACTCGGAGCTCAGGTGAGACTCTGAACACTCGGCTTCTACCTTCACGGAGTTGCAGCAGTTCAACTTGTCTTCTCCTACTCTGACGGTGACCAGTGAAGAAGACATGGCCTACCAGGACTGGCCCAACACCGGCGAGTCTGACGGCGGGTCTGACGGTGACGCCGCCGACTTCAAGGACGACGCGCTCACCACGGTCCTTGTACACACACCGGAGCCACTGCAAAGCCTCCAGGACACTCCAGGATTCTCCAGCACCCTCCAGGATCCTGAATCCCAAAGCAGCACAAGCACCACGCTGGTCCAGTGAGAAGGTGATACTCTCTTCTGGGCAAATCGTTTGAAGCACAATTCTTCTGTTCAAGCCTTCGTGACCTGGCGCCCGAAAGACAAATATAAAGGTTTTTGCTGTGTGGGACCATTCTGGTCCCATATCTGTTAATAAGGCATTTGCTTTTTTTATTCCTCGCGCCATTATATTCTTCTCGGTTTCCACTTGATCTGTTAGAATTCAAATTCATTCAGTGACTCCCAGTTGAGATTGTTCATCTTATTTTCTACAGGTTACGTCTTGCGTTTGTTCAACGGGACTGTCCGACATAAATAAAAGCACACATGGAACTAAAAGTTAAAGTTCTGCAGGTTTTTGTTGGAACATTGTGTCGTCACATTTCTACAGTGTGTGTGTGCATGTGTGTGTGTGTGTGTGTGTGGGTACTCAGTAGAAACACTGTGAGTCCTCACTCTTTGTGTGTCTCTGAGGCTTTACCATGACTATGGCGGATCCTGGTCCTGGGGGTTTCTGGGGGCAGTGGTGGTGACGGTGATCATTTACTGCTGGTCATGGGAGCTCTATCTTTCAGTGACGGTGCAGGGGAATTTAGAGATCTTCAGTTTACTTTCTATTGTAGCATCGACAATGTGCACTCAGCGCACCGTGTACGTTAGAGTCGCACACATACAGTAAAAGTTTTACAAGACTGCCTCACACACGAAGACACCAACTCTTGCTGCCAGGCACCAAAACCTCCACTGAAAGAAAAATATTTGGTTCAATGGATCTGATGTCACATTATTAAACAGCATAGAGAGAAGCAGGAGTCAC
>NC_137661.1:7997240-8100111 GCF_963422515.1 Blennius ocellaris | reverse complement strand
CCACAGTGGACTCAGTGTTAGGTTCAAAACCTGCAAGAATAGAAAAAGAAAGACAACCCCAGTATCGAGAGCAATAAAGAGTCAAAACAATAAGTCAGCTTGTACAAGGACAGAGAAATGAATTCACCTCAGGAGTTGAAGTTCACTGATCTGCCCCAAACTTCATTTCTCTGCCCAGTTGAATTCAAAGTAGGCGGTTACATTCTCATACACAGTTACAACAAAGCAGGTTTAACATTTTGTGTGTGTGTGTGTGTGTGTTTCACACAGTTGAAGCAGGAGTCTCAGATAAGATGTCCCCCGGCCCAGAGGCCAGAGACCTTGAAGAGTCTCAGAGTGGTACAGTTCAATAATACAAAGACTCGTGCCCTTGCAGGTGTGAAACAGTGGTTAAAATAGACATGCATGAATCAACAATAACTTGCAAAATATTTAATTCCCATTATATCCAGTACTACTAATTAACTCAAAGAACAAATTTACCCAACACTCAGTCAATTAAGTGTTTCTCCAGAATATCCAGTCATTGGAAATATCTACCAGTCTGGTATAGAATGGTATTCACGTTTTAATATGCAATACAGACACAGATTTAACAGTTGTGTCACAAAACATGTATTTTATGTTATTGTTAATGTCAAAAACACGGGCATGGTGTTTTCACAAAAGGTGTAAAAACAAGCATGCTGATCCTCCAGAAAAAAAAAAACACACACACACCTGAACCAGGCTCCTCTTGTTGTCCAGTAGAGGTGATGAACACTGTTTCACGATCGGGTCCTTGCATCCATCTTCTGTACTACGGTATCCAACATACAGTAAGGGGCTGGAGCCAATCCCAGCCCTGCACCCTGCAGACGTTACCAGAACCTCCAGGGCAAAGACAGAGACAGAAAACGAAGAACAGACGTTTCCAGTCAAGGCCGTGAGACCACTCTACATTACATGCATGTCTCTGTCCAGACTGAGCGGGAGATTCAGGGGGTCTTGAGTAAACCTACACAGGAAGAGGAAGAAACATGGAAACTCCACAGAGAAAAATGAGGGTAACATTAGTTTGTGATGCGACAATATTCCATTAGAATAAGGCAAAAAATGAGTTATCTGGGGAGCTTGTATAGCACCTTGTTAGCTGCATCTGAATTGGCTTTAATGTAAATTAACAGTATATCCATTCTCGTAGCTTTTCTTCTTCAGTACTTGTTACTTTCAGCGACTTAAAAAGACCCCGTTGTCGTTTCATACTTTGATTTACAGTATGTGGTGGAAGACAAGCATTTCACACTGCTTTATTCAACCAATTCCTCTTCATGCTTTTGGCACATAAGGCTGCATCAATCACCTCCATCCTACTTTGGCAGCATCCGACTGCAAGCTCTGCCAAACTCCACCGGTGTTTCTTTCCATCTCTGCTGTTCGTCTCCATGTGGTCTCAAGGTCGGCCTCTCTTCCTTCCGCCCTCCGGTTTCCAGGTTAAAGCAATTTCGCTGTTGTCAAATTCATCCCTTTGCAAAACGTGTCCAATAAGCCTCCATCGCCTCGTCCCGACTTGCAACTTCTTTTTGTCCGTCTGTATAGATCCTCGTCGGTCAATTTCATGGGACCAGAAGGTTCAAAGAATTTTTTGAAAACACTTTCACTGAAATCTTATTCTCATTTGCCCTGGTCACCCTTCAAGTCTGGGAATTATAAAGCAGGACCAATATGACATTGCTGTTGAATATTAGTTAGTATTGTTGCAGAGCACTCTATTTGGCCAGACTGGGTTTAGTTTGAAAAATTCTGCTCCTGCAAGATTACTTCATCACATTATTTCCTCTTCCAGACCACTTGTTTTACTCAACGTAGCCCTCAGGTATACAACGTTTTCAACTACTGTACTTCCACGGTTGTATTGGTGACTAAATTTCCATCTTCGCATTTGCTGTTGAGCCTCATTAGCCGAGTTTTCTTGACACTTATTTTTAATCTGGTACAAGTCACAACGTTTTCTCTTCCATGTCTATACTTAATTCAATTAAACTTTATTTATATAGCACTGAATAAAAGTGACGTTATTTCCGGGCACTCTTGCAGAGAAACTTAACTTACTGCTCAAAAGAGCAATATCATCAGCATAGTGAAACTCTTCCAACACAGATGTAGATTTTCATTATACTGATACTGCGGTATTATTATCATCAGGTTAATTGTAGAACCCGAGTGACCATTTCATAAAGCAACACTGAAAAGAAACACGCAGCATCCTCAGTACCCCATGATGCATTTATTTTCCGCCAGACATTTAAAAATAGCATTTACTAAACATGAGCAGACAAGACTGTGCATAGCAGCACCTCTGTACAACATTTTTGTACATGGACGACATAAATAAAAATCTATAAACATTGGGTAAGTAAAAACTCTGTCTCAAGATCCATTAATGACACACAAAAATAATAATTGTACAAGTTTTACAAAGTATTTTCCCCTTTTCTGCACACATACTTTAAACATTTACATCCCAGTGAGAAGCTGTACAACAGAGAGTCAACATCTAAACCAACCGTTCTCCACATTTTCTCCCAGTTAGCTCACTGCGAAAGTGAAAAACAGACTATGTGTCCGACGTGTAGTCGTCGGTGGATTCCCCACTGCGTCCACTGCTAACAAGGCCTCGGTCCTGTGGTGAACCAGCATCAAAAAGCTTAGAGTTTGTTTTTGGCAACATCACCAAGGATGTGAGGGGGGGAAAAAAAAATGCCCAAACTGAAGAGGGAACTATAATCAGCAGCTGCAGACAGCAAGATTAAAGACAAACAGAAACAAACCAAAAAAAAAAATGTGGCATCGTTATTTGCTCATCAATGCTGGCAGAAGTTCAGAACTTTAGTCCACCAGCATTGAAAGACCAGAATTTGATTGTAGATTTCTGGAAAACACGAAAAAAACTGCACAGCAAAACGCATGCTAAAAAGACCTTTAAACCATGACGGGATGCAGAATACGAGTCGGATGGTTTCAGTTTGGACGCTGCATCTCAGGGTGGGACTGTTGACAAGTTGAAACATTTTGATATGATCGATTTCTCAGAACTCATACAATCACTACATTTTAAAACAGACTTTCCTTTGCTCTTTTTAAACGAGTCTTTGTTGAATTGTGCAATGTGAATGTTGGGTGAGTCGGATTTGTGATGATCTTGTGTGCCAAAATGGAGCCTGTACTACGGAGAGTGCCTCTTGTTATGTGGCTTCTCTTAACCAGTCTGGTCTGAAAACGGATTGACGAAGATCCCTAGAACAAATTCTAGGGATTAAAATATAAATTCCTCACCACAATGACACAATGAGCTCTCACTACAATGACGCGTGTTAAGATTTCTGAAATTGCTTATGACATGACCGTTTTAGCCTCATTATTTTCGACACAATGACAAAACGAGCCACAGAAACATAGAAGCACCGACTGGGGGTGGAGGAGCTACGATGATTTGGAAAGTCGTACATGTCATCTGTATGGAGAGATAATGCTCCAGCAGATTGTAGATATCCTGCAGTCCTCCTGCAAAGCCCCACCAATATCCAAGAAATTCATGGGAAAATCAAAGATTTGTTCTTTCTGTAAATTCTCGCTCACAGACACTCTGATGTTAATCGTCCTCCATTCACAGGATTGTCAAAGAATGAATGATCCGTAAAATAAACCAACTGGTTCGTAGGTTGTCTTTAATGTCCACTGAGTTTCTGAAAATAACCCATTATGTAGCAGGTTAAGCGCTCAGCATTAGTTGCCATAGCAACATACTTTAACTAAAAAGCTAGCCACAGTCGCAGCACCCCCGAGGGCCGGCGTCTCCAAGAAATCCTGCGTCATAGTCCAGTCCTCTGATGTGCAGGTTTCAAACAAAATCCTACCGATATTGAAGTGAGGAAGAGAAAAACCTTAAAATCTATGAACGGCCGCCAATCAAGACGTGATAATGAGAGAGAAATTTAACTGTTGAGTTCTCAAGACTCCACGCTGTAGGTAGGAAAACCAAAACCAAGCAGTTTCGAATATGTAAAAGTGAAAGCATTAGAATCCAGGTGATGTCTTAGACCACAGACTTCTGAGACTTCAGAGAGACTTTGATGAGTGAATTAGTTTTTCCACCTTAAAAAGGATTTTCTCTCATGTCCAACTCTGCTCCGGTCTGGTTTTGTTCTCAGGCTGCTCTCTGTACCTGCAGCTGACTCGGGTCTCAACTGATCAGCGGCGCTTCAACCACAATCAGAAGGTAAAAGCAACAAAATGTGCAACAATGTGCAGCCATGGAAGCGAAGCAGCAGAGAAAGGGTTTCATCTCTGCCGTTTCTGCAACAACTGGCAACATCCACGCCGCTGAGATGAGGTTTTCTGAGCGGAACTATTCTCGTAATGTCAGAGATGTTTTCAATGATCCGTCCTTTAAGCTGCAGCACGACTACTTTGCATCGTAGAAAAAGGACAAAACACATCACGGGCAAAAGTGTGCAGAAGTCGACACGCAATTCACAGGGAGGGGAAACATCTGAAGCCCGTTGAAGTAAAATTACAGCAGAGTCATCATTAATAGTCTGGTCAATTAGAGCCAAAGCTCTTAAAAATGATTCATCATCATCATGAAGAAGGAGACAGAATTATTTGTGAAGCGAGGTCGTCTCTGAGGAGTGAACTAAACCCTCCGAGCTCACCGGTTTTGTTCTATAGTGAAATACTGTGACAGTGCTCAAATGTTAAAACAGATGAAGTCGCGTTGTCACAACTTGACCGCAACACCCCGATGAGGGATTGCAGCTGGAAAAACAACCATAAACACGAGGCCTTGCTGTAGTCGCTGATAAATACACTCTTTATATTGCATCTTGAGATGATGAGGTCCATCAGCAAGAGAAACAAGCTCAATTGTTTTTTTTCTGAAAGAGTGAAAAATATATATTCTTTAAATAAAAGATTTTTTTTTTCTTCCCAACCCCACAATCCATAATGAAACAATCCCACCTGAAATTACAGCTGGCTCTTTAAACCAAACCAAAATCCTGATTTCATGCTTTTCTCATCTTGAGCTGACCTTCTGACACAAGTGTTGCCAGTTGACGGACCGTCACAATGTGCAGAACACATTCTGCTGCTCCATGATGTGCAAACCTGACGGAACCTGTTTGGAAGCCAAACGGAAACACGAGCGGCTTTGGTTCAGGCTGGAAAAACTCCTGATAAGATAGAAAGTTTAAGTCGGCCAATAAATATCGATGATCAATTAAAGTGTTTCAAATCAGTTCTGTGGATCTACCATTACAGCAAAACCTTTTTCTTTGCAGTGTGAATAATCCGATGGGGGCGTGAAACAGAGGGCGGCAGCTGTTCTAAAGCACATGGACGCTTCGTTTCAGTGAATCAAATTTGAACATTTACATGTGATTGAAAGGTCTTGATTTCAGTGGGGAAAAGGATTGATGAGCAAGAGGTCATTGACAACAGTGGGGGGTCTCGCTCTTAAAACTCTATAGAAATGGACACTTTGTGCTCAATTTCAGTTGAAAAACACTTTGATGAATCGGATTTAAATTCTACTGATATGCTTGTGTGACATGTTTGCAAACAGGGGGTCCTTGTCGACGCCGGGATTTGGTTTGTTTGTTTTAAGGTAAATTTTTTTTTAAATCATGCATATGTGTTCTGGGTGGGCAGATGTGATATCGAGGATGACGATCACAGATCTTCTGTGATCTCTAAACATTGAGGCAGAAATAATAATCCTTGACATGTCATGTGACCGTCACTGTGTCATTTTAAGTTTCATGTCAATTCATTTAACAGTTGTTGATATGCATTGGTCTGGAGTAAAAACAACAAACCAATGGACTCTGGCATCGACAAGCACAAGTACTGATCAAATTATAAACGCCATAATAGAAAATAACGTGCTCGCACAAGTCCCAGCAACTTCCAGCTTTGAGGTTTACTTACTAAAGGTTTTATCATCTTCTCGTCATTACAAGTGCTTCATGAAGAAAACTCACAATCTTCATGGAGAAATGCCAAACAAAAGAAAAACCAAGCAAACAAAGAAAAGAACCCAACAAAAACAAAAGACACCTTTAAGGCCGTTCATGAGACTAAGTTTGTTCCAACTTGTAACAACAACAGACCCCCGATTATTTGTACAGTAATGTTGACGGTACCAAGTTAAAGAAGCAATCCTTTTGTTCAGAAAGTAAACAAAACTATTAAAGAAAAAGAAAAAAAAGTATATATATATATATATATATATATATATATATATAGCAGGTTTAGGAAACAAAACCCAAATATTCCCAGTCCGTAAAAAGGAGATATTAATTTTTTTAGGAACCATCTTTCACTCGTCTCCCTGCTGTGGCACATTTCTACACCTGCAGAAAATGGCTTAATCCATCGCAAAAACTTGTCGTGAAAGTGGCTGGGTCAAAGTTTAGTTTTGGGCCTAACTGTGCCGTACGGGTGGTACCAAAAGAATGACTGAACAACGATGGACAGCAGAGCTGCTGCAAGGTGACGTTGAGACGGGAAGTGGGTGGGGGGACGGGTCACGTCTCCGCCCATCGGGAGCAACTCGTCTCGTTCTTATGACCCAGAACAAACAGCACTTGCCTTCAGTCTGGAGGTTTAGAGGAGGTGGCGAAGTCCCGCTGCAGGGGGGGGGGGGGGGGCGGTGACACACAGTAATGTCCATGACAGCGACCCGGAGTGAGGCCAGGCTCCTCCCCTACACCACATACTGGTGGTTGCTGCTGTAGTTCATCGTGTAGGCCTGCCGGCTGTACTGGAAGTGGTCGGTCGGCACATTGTTCCAGCTGTGCTGCTGCTCCGAGCTGTGAGAGAAAGGCACTGACCCGTTGGCCTGGATCTTGTCCAGCGCCGGGTTGTCGAAGGACAGCAGGTCCTGCTTGTTGCTCGGCAGCAGCTTCTTCTCCTGGTTGGCGTCATACTTGGCCTGTTGGCAGAGTGGAGAGCGGCACATGGATTTTAAATGGCCGGCCTGGTGTCGGCCACTCACAACCCACGCCAAACATCTTCAAACAAACTTTTTCATCAGACGGTGTCTTTATGAAGCGAAGCAGCCCGTCTCATTTCCTCATCAACCAACACCACGTTTAGATCTCAGATTGACTCACCTTGTTGTAGAGGAAGACTCCGACGATGGCCGTCATCATGCCCAGGACGTTGGTGAGGGTGACCGGGTTGCGCAACATCAGCAGAGAGATGCTGATGACCATGATCCTCTTGGTGGCGTTGGCGACGGCGTAGCTGAGTGGGCTGACGAGGTTGAGAATGCTGAACGCGATGACATTCTGGGCAAAGTTGCAGAAGCCGCTGATGAGCAGGAGGACAAAGGTGCCCGTCCACTCAGAGGCCTCGGACTGGAAACAAAGCAGCATGTGACGTTTTAGAGTCGCAGAGTTCAGCTCAAAGGGTTAACACAAAGATAACTAAAAAAACAAAAAAAAACAAAAGGAGGAAGGCAGATTACATATAAAGAAGATATTTCATGCCATTTTATTTTATTCTTCGTCATCTTAACTTGTAAGTTATGAAAATGGGAAAAAAAAAAGTACACAACAATATTTCAACAGATTCTTTTTCTGTCGTTTCAAAGAGTTTTTATATACGAGTGCAGAAACAACTGATAAAAAACCACTATTAAATGTTAAACGTTATTAGGCGTGTGGACATTATTGTGTGGTGGATCAAACAAGCTTTGCGGTGGTAGCAGGGTTGCCAGGTTGGCACTCACCAGGTCTCCATTTACAAGAAACACAGAGAGGTCCACCAGAACCCAGGTGGGCAGCATGAAGATCACAGCATTAAAACCCAGGATGTTGAGCAGCCTCAGGTGGTGGATCCTGATGTCGCGCAACACCTTTATAAAGAAAACAATAAGAAATCATCATTTACAAAGAAAAGACAGAAAAAAAAACCCCACAGGAAATGTATCTAGTAACATTTTAAAATTGTGTCGGAAGTTGGAGAGAAAAAAGGTACGAGGGTATTTTAGCTGACAACATCTGAAGTCATGCAAACTGATTATGCCTCATTGTGTCGAGATAATTCGAGTTGGGCTTTGTGCTGACAACTGAAGACACGGTTCGCTGCAAGTCTGGTTTCTCCTGGATAAAGGCTGTGGTTTTGAACGTGACTTTGGGAGAGTTCGCCAAAGACGACCTCAACTGGTAGCCAGCCCTCCATCTGCATGCAGGTAAGATATACAAGTTATATTTGGAGAGGAGGTTTTCAAGGTGAAAACGTAGTACCTTTTTGGAGAAGATGTTCTGCAGAGAAAAGCAGAGTGTGGCAGCCAGAGCGCTGATCAGTCCTGAAACGTCAAAGGACAGCTCGGTCACTGTGGCCAGCAGCACGCCGCCGATGATGGGGATGAGCGATACGTACACCTGCCACAAAGAAAAATAAACACAAGACACACAATCACATATACTGGACAGTAAATTACTCACCGACAGTGTTTTAGATTTAAATCCAGTTAGCAATTAAACCAATCATTTATGAAGATTTGGTGTTCCTCTGAGTCCCGGGGCCCGAAGGTCACCAAGTGCCAACGTTCAAAACACTCATGAAGTACTAATATTATTAAAAGAAATGTTAAGAGGGCAGAATAATATGAGAGAATATTTGACATAGACGTTTGTGCCAAAATATCAGCTTCACCTATACTGGGGTTGTGAATCTGTCAGTCTGTCGGTCAGAAAGAGCAAGAAAAGGACATCACACCTTTGGAAATCAGAGATGACAACTTTACCTCAGACTTCAGTAAAACAACAACAACAGAAAAGAAGAGAAGAGGAATTCGCCAGAAGTCTTTCCTGCAGGACGGGTTGGTGTATTTAAACAGTGACGGTTTGAGATGGAGTTTCATTCCCCGTCACAAACTACTACACTACTTCTACAGCTGCACCTTTGAAATGCATATTGGCAGAAAATTCCATCTGCTGATGCCGAAACAATTTTCATGACGAAAATGTGGCAGAGTGAGAGTTGACGAGAGACTGACGTGCGTTATGAAAGCCACTTCTGCCATTCCTCCCGTCAGCCTACGACTCGGTGCAAAGCGGAGAACAGACGGTTACCCGCTTTATGCCTGACTTTCCACTTGTGCAATTATCTTTCAAACACGAGCATTATTACAAAACAAATTAGGCCTAAAAAAAAAAAAAAAGCCAAGACAACTCTTAAAAACACATAGAAGGAAATATCAATTTCAACACTTGCTGTACCAGTTGTGAAACAGCACCAGTGGCTTTTGTAACGAGTTGGCTGATGAGCAAATTCAGTAAAAGGGAGCAGCTGGTTCATTGCACTCCTGTTAAAAGGTTAACCAGATTATCCTGAGTACACAGCTATCAGTCCTATAAATACCAATATTTTGGGATAAGCACGAGCCTACCTCCACCACATATAACTTCTGCTATTTCTGTATAGACCTACATTTCTGGCCCCGTTTCAGGTGATCTGACTTCTTTAGAATTCATCCTGTTGGCACCCTTTGACAAAAAAGGAAAGTTGGACACGATCCAAATGTATTAAAAGAGCATTTAGTCAAAAGTTCAGCAGCTTATCGGTTTTTTAGGCCATAAATGTGATGTCAAATTCCTTTTTTTCACAAAAAGGGGCCAAACGATCACAGTGACCTTTTGGAATAGAAAACTAATTAGGTCATTTCAGCAAGTTTCCTTGAGGCATGAGGCAGATGTTACGTGGAGAGTGGGATCTGGCGATGGACCAGCCCAGATCCTCCATCATCACCAGGCAGAGACATGAGAAGTGACACCGGGGTTGCCGGCGCTGCCCCGCCTGTCTGAACACGGAGCTGCGAAGTAAAGATGGCGAGCCGACGCGAGACTCGGGAGGTTCTCTTACGTGCATTTAGCAAACAAACTTCCACAGGCGAGAGGGAAAACTGTTCAGCAAAGCAGACGGTGTGAAACACTGGACTTTTAGTTTGACGCAGGAGAAGTGACTGATTTCTACAGTGAGAGAAAGTTTCTTCAACGGCAACGAGACACTCCAGGTCACTTTTTATTTTTTTTTTTTTTTTAAGTAAGGACGAGCAGCACAGTGTGAGAAAAAGTGTGTCGTACATGAATGGATTACGTAGCACATAGTTTATATTACCGTTACTATTAGCATCAAGACAAATACTATATATATATTTATACACAGCAGTGATATATTTGAAACGCTAATTCCTCTTTAAACAACAAACAGTTAAATCATCACTCAGCAGTGAAAGAAAACTATTTTTTTCATGCTGAATCTCAGCCCACGATGTACGCGAGTTGATGTGACTGCACAAGAATAAGAGTCATTTAATCATGAATAAGAAATTAGCAAAACATGAACGGAGCCCCCCGTTTATTTGTTTGGAGAGAAATCCCCCCTAAATTCTGAACTGTACTAGGCTCTGTTCTTTGTTCAATCCCACATACTTGTTTTGATGTTTTTCATCATTGTAGCTGCAAAGCATCTATTTGGGGTTTGCGTCATTTCATACTGCATTTCTATTGGCTGGTTAGTTGACGTAGGTCACAGCAGCAGTCACACTGTGAGACTAGACTAGACTCAGACTCAGAATTGTATCACAGGTCGTCTTTGGTCTCAAGAGCACGCCGACCGCCGTCCCTGAACCCGTCTCTCGGCGACGTCGGACCACCGACTTAAGAGCTAAGACCAAAGACATTGACAGTTTTGTTTCACTACATGTTCTTGACGTGCGGTGGGGGCCACACGGCGAGACATTGGTTCTCGCTCTCGCCTCACAGCGGAAAAACGGTCTCTGCTTTTCGAGGCGGCTGAGGTCCTTCAACATCAGTATGAGGAAGGTCTTCTATGAGTCTATGCTGTTGAATGGGTTGGTCCGGCTCAGAAAGCCCCCCCCCCCATCATGTCCTGGTCAACCACAGGAGCTCCTTCAGTAACAGACTCATTCCGCCAAAGAGCTGTACAGAGTCACTCCTTCACTCCTGCGGCCATCAGCTCTTTGACTCTTCCCTGTAAATAGTGTTTGTTCTGTTTCACTGTCAATCCATTCTTTGATGCATTTAATTGTCACTGTTAAGCCTTCATACATTGATATTTTATTTTTATTCTGACTCATTAGATTCTTGAAAACTATTCTAATCTTTTCTGTGTGGAGCAACGCTGTAACATGTCAAACGAGAATCACTCAGCCCGGATTATTATGCAAATCTTTTTAAGATTAAAGACGTCAACGTACACAAAACAAAGGGCCCGTGCACACCTCCAGGGCTGAAAGGAGATTTATTTTTCCTTTATGCGTCATCTAACTAACTTAACCTGTCCCTAAATGTTCAACCTCCAGCAAACCTAGCAGGTATTCTGTGTATGATGAAACCACGACTAACATTAGTCACACTAATCTCCATTCCTGTGCTTACAAAAGAGATTATTGTGGGACTTTAGTATTTGAATGTGGGCCGTTTGTGTCAAAAAAGTTCGCTTGTCGAAACGACAAGCGTGCCACAGAACCTTTGATATCCTTGAGGGACACAGGATCTGGCCGTAATAAGAGAGGCAGCGGTGCGCCACATCACCACTGCCGAGTCTCGGACACGGGGACTGAAACGGAGCGAGTGTTGTGCCGCGTTTCACCAACTCACCTTGGTGGTTTGCTTCTCCTTCATGATAATTCTTGACAGCAACACAACCCATATTGGCATCGTTGCTTTGACTGTGAACAGAAAAGAAAGATTAAATCATTTGGATTCCCTCACATATGTGCACACGTTACAAATGGCATTAAACAGCAGCGAGCACAAACTTAATGGCTTAAAGTGGAAACTATTTACAGCTTTTATGTCACAGTCAGATCCACCCTCTACAAACACTGAAGTTGTCACTCAGGCATTTACACGCCGCTGCAGCGTTCCTCAGATTTGATAAAGAGCGACGTTCTATTACACCCATCCTGATTTGCATCCGGAGAACAGGGTGGGAACATTACACAACAGTAGTGTGAAACAAAGTAATTACAATTATATCCATATCTAAACCATTAGATTAGAGTCAGCACAAGGAAGCTGATCACTTAACTAAAGACTGAATAGTATTGGTTGCGTTTTCAAAATTGGGTCCAAAGGGGCATTTTAATAGCATTTAGGCCTACAAGGAGACGAATAGTTCCACGTAAAGTGTCCTGAATTCTTGTGGCGGTAAGGAGAAACGAGCAGCAAAGAAAGGTCCAATGTTATTCATTCAAAGTGTCTTGTTGCCACAGTCACAAATGTTTGTTTGTTTTAAGAGATGTGTTTCCACCTATATGACCACTTTAGAGGCTGGATCTTCTTCACACTGAGTTTGAGGGTGCGATTGATGACGGTCACCATTCAGCATAGAGAGGAACACTGCAGCACTGTACACAGCCACAAAGTAAACCGTGTGGCTCTGCAAGGCAGATTCAGCAAATAAGTGCACACACTAGTAGCGGTATGGAAGATGGATGTTTTAATCCGTTCGGTGCAACTTTGAAAGTTGTGACTCAAGGACAGAATACAAATGGCTCGTGAGCACCATGTTTTTTTCTGCACTTGTGCGAGAAAACAATGATTTACTGTGTGTGTGTGTGTGTGTGTGAAACAGGTACTCATCAATCAGCTCAACTGGAATGCAGCTGGGTAACTCCAAACTGTAATCTGAAACTTGGCAAGTCATTTTACTAAAACTGTTCATGATCCAACCAGAAGCATCCAAAACTGTATTATATCAATAAAGGTTTATCCCAAGACCCCAAGAACCTGAAGACCAAATAACGTGCACTTCATTGCGTTTTTAAGTAAACTACAGCGTATAATCGTTTGTGTAGTATTGCTAAACAGGAGCTTTCAAGTATGAAATTGGTGTCATTCTATATCCAAACGTCAGATCTAAGAATATATTTACCAGCTGATCATCTTGGATTTGTTTCAGGGCTCATATAAATACTGTTGTGTGAGTCTGTTATGCATGAAATACCCAGCTTGCATTTTCACTAGTTCCTGGAGATTGGGGCCTTGTTAATACGACAACGAACACGAGTGTATCCACAAAACGTTCTTCACATTTGGGGGGGTTCGTTTACATGGTACGAGTGTGCGGATGCACTGTATCCACAAAGTTTTTATCCTGGCTCCCAATTGGGAAAGTTTCTTTCACGGTTGTTATTCCCTCCTGCAGACACTGCTGGAGGCTACAGAGCCTGTTACTGCACAGGCGCATCTTCCCCTTCCATCCACTTGGAAACAAACATGGCAAACTGCAGCGGTAATAGTCGCAGTCCGTATTCTAGTTTTATCGTCCATATCAGTAGTTTGATAGTTGAGACTCCCCTGGTAGCATCTGATGTGTCATCAGTCCATTCTCTTCAGGTTTATAACGTATTGTTCTCTGCAAACATCTGTGTAGTTTCATTACAAAATCAAGCAACAGTGCCCTCCTGTGGCCTGGCATGCTAACTACATCATCAGTGTGTCTACTGCAGCAGTGTAAATACACTAATTTTTGGGGGATTAGGTGCAACTTTGTGGTGTAAACAGGGGCCTGGGACATCAGCATGAATGGAGTCAGTATTCTTATGAAGCCTTTAATATCCCGTTATTATAGTGAAATCTATACCGTATATAAAGCCCATTAACCTCTACTGTGTACTGTGTTTGATACTATAATTATGTTGACTGACTTCAGCTGACAACAGCAGACCTTTTGCACTTAAAACAAAAGAACCCGCTTTTCCAGTGGTCCAGTTCTTGGTATGACAATATCTATCTTGCTTGAAAGATGTTAAGTTGAAAAAGCTGCTCCAAAGGATTTTACGACCCACTATGATCCTTACAAATCCTTTGGGAAAGACTGACTTTAGAACACATTGACATTGTTCAGGTACACCGAACGTCACCCGAGTGTTTAAATCACCACTTTGAGTCCCAGGGTTGTACTTTGCAGCGGGATTATTCTGGACTTATATTTGTATTCAATATTCTGGTTACCCAGTTAACAAACACGCTTTAATTTCATCACAAGTCATACTCGGAGATGAACACTGATCATTCAAAACATCTCCGATGGTTTCAAGCAACCTTGAACATTGTTACGGTTCATCGAAAACCTGCTTCACAGAATCACATTGGAATGTATACATTTCACCATCGCATGCTATTCATATCATGTGATCTCTCTTCCCACTGTGCTCTCTTCCTGTAGCCTCCTGCAGTATCTCTGACTGTGGAGATGGAAGTCGATGATTGGCAGTGTCCGACATCAACATGTTTAAGTTTTGCCCTCTATCATTATTCGCTCTGTTTTACTCTCCCCAAGCCCCAAAGGCAGCAGGAGAAAAGTTCCCATTTGAGTTTAATTCTGCATTTTCTTCTCCTGTGTTCTGCCCTTCTCCACTGTTTGTTTGAATCAGTGTTGCGATAGAAAACGGAATGAAACTGAATATAGGTGCCTAATGAAGTAGCTGGTGACCATAAAACTACATTTCCCGAATTGCACTTTAAAAATCAGTTCTGAAGTTATAAGATATTTTTTTTAATGCGATGTTTGACAAACGTACAAGTAATCATTTGTGAATAAGCAATCATTTGTGTTGTATTTAACGGTTTAAAAAGTTGCCATGCCTTGGAAATGTAAGACATTCTTTTACATTTTGTTTCCTGAAAGGCTGACACTGTTTATCTAAAAAGTGAAACCAGATTGAAGGGCCTCTGGTTCCAAACTGCGTGACCAGCCAATGAGAAGAGGGAGGGTTATCTAAGTAACTTATTATATTTAGTTAGCACGTCACCTTGAAAAACAACACTATTTCCGCGTTGTGCAGAATTTGTGAAAACGCGGCGCTGCGGCGTGACATTAAAGTTGGGAAGCAGCTTCGGGAGTCGGACCCTCCCCCTCTGGACAACGAGGCTAATTGAAGCATGCTAGGCGGCTAACTGGAGCTCCGGAGTCCCTCGTAGAGAAGAACCGGGGTCAGTTACAGTCAATAAAACACCAAAGTTCAGCAAAGAATCCCCACCAAGGCTCGCGACCTTCAGGCCGCCTGGTCTACCCGGGGCCCACGCGCTCATTTAAAGGTCCGCGTCCCCAGCTGTTGGAGGTTAGCCGCGGAGCTAACGTCAGCTGACTGCAGGGACACATCACCAAGTTGCCCCGGCTGACGGGCTCCAGGTGGCCGCGCTTCATCCCCCGCCCGCCCGCCCCGGAACGGCGGTACTCACCGGTGTGCGCGTAGGAAACGGGCACCTTCCATATGCTGAAGTGAGCCGACACCGACGCGAAGTACTTCCCGAAGGCGAGAGGCAGGATGTACCAGCGGTAGTACCTGTTCGGCAGTTCTGTTTTGGGGACTCCCCAAGCCCGCAGCAGCGGCGGGAGGAAGACGACGATGGAGATGATGTGAAACAGAGAAACCGTGACCGGGTACGGGAATCCATTCAGGATGATTTTGTTCACCACGTTGCCCCCGGAGCTGACCGTGTACCAGCAGAAGCACAGAGAAACTATCCGGATCCCTTCCTTAACCGGGGTCCGCTCCACCGCAGCCATCTTCCAGAGCGGAGTGACGAGTCACCGGCGGAGTGTGTGTCTGGATGGACTGGGGGAGGGAAGCTGCTCCGCCGCCGTCACACCGCCGGCAATGAATAAAGCGCACCTCCCCTCGCGCTCGCGCTTCACAATAAAACAGGAACACGGTTGTGAACCGCAGTCTAAAGGCTCAAAACTTGACCGATACGTCAATTTAACAGGCACACGAAGGAATGCACGTTCCAATCATTTATATCCCGATATAAATCAATATTAACAGATTTTGTTTTCAATAGTAAAAACAATGCGGTCTATCTTTATTTATTTTGCCAGGTGCCATGTGCTTATCAGCTTCAGTTCATTTGTTATTTCCGGGAACCACAAACATTGACGTGTCATGTTCCTGCCATTGAATGAAAATATCATTGACTGAATGTAACCCATATAATAACAATAACAACAACAACAATAATAATAATAATAATAATAATGATAAACTTCCGGGTTTCCAAAAAGCTTTCTTGCAGTTTTTTTACATTGCCACCTACTGGAGGAAGTTGGTATTACGCGTTGTAGTCATACAGACCAAATGATTGTGAAAATATTTTGAGATCCTGTATTTTTGTCACTATCCAAAACTTGAAGCGTTGCAGTTTATCTCTATAAAATCTCAATCATATGCTAGTTTAACTTCATGAATTGTATTATTGCTTATATCTATTGACACATTTAGCACATTTTTACTTTAAGCCTCAAAACTTAGCTTTTTAATTTTAATAGCATGACCATCAGCATTAATTACCATTAATACTGCAATTCATTTTAATAAATTTGATATATTGCCATGACAATGTATGTAATGACAGTTTGTATGTAGGTGTGATTGCCTGCGATGTCTATCTTACAGTGCATATAAATTTAAATGCACAATTTTAAATTACCTATAGTTTGAAGTCTTCCTCATTCAAATCACCTGGAGAGCTTGTAATCTCAAAACAAAATCTAAAATGTTACATTTGGAATTATTGAATTATCTGACTTCTAATTTGCAATTTATAGATTTTACATAATTTCCATAATCATTTACAGCATTTATTTCTTTGCAAATTTGTCACAGTAGATTCCCCATTTTTCTTTTTGAATTACTTTCTTGCAAATTTCAGTTTCACAACTGACAAGTTTCTATCAAATACTTGACAAGTAATAATCAAAAAACCAAACCAGTTGATCGAAGAGAAGACAAATAATCCTTCGGGTTTTTTTTATTAACACATCATCAACATGTCCATGTAGAGGACTTAGGTAGCAAATATGTTCTTTTGCATTCACCTGAACACAAAAGGCTGATCTCTGTACATTCACTAAGGCTCTGTCTTCAGAGAAAACACAGGGTTTCCGTAAGGCAAACAATATCTAAAGGAATGCTATGAAGTAGTTCATCCAAAAATGTACATTTATGTTCCTGCTTGTCTGGACAGTACAAAGATGCCAACTATTCTGCGGTTCCACTTCATATTAAATAAGCCAAACACACAGTTAAGGGAAAAGGCAAATTCAACAAAATCATAACGTGCACAATTTTGGATCGCATTTCCCCTGCCTGTGTAACACATGAACGTTGAGGAACAAATGGCCATTCAATGCTCCTTAATGGACCAAACTATAGACAAAGAAATTGAACAAAGGGTGGTTTCATGTCATTAAAACATGTGTAAAACCTTTCTTCATGGGCTGGTGTGGTTTTTATAAGCTTTAAGCTAAACCAGCTATAGTTTCTTCTGATCTCTTCACAAACTACTCTCATTTCCAACAGTTTAACTTTACTTCATAAGAGAAGAAAAGGGAAAAAGAAAAAGAAAAATTAATGCCTGTAAACTGACGTCAGCTTACCTCGCGGCTAAAAGTCACCATTTCACGCGGGCATGAAACATGGGAAGAACTGCTCTGACGATAGCTTTGATAAACATGGGAACACGGCAAGTTGTTAATATAAACACTGTCTAATTTAAAATAGCTTTCAATCCAGATTGAACCACTAAAATGCTGCTGGACATTAGTTTCAGTCATGTCACGATGACTGGGTTAGAAAGATTAAGTCTCCGCCGTCTGTACATAAAATGTAAACTAAAATGAAAAAAAACCCAGTCAAACAATGTCTGAGTGACAATTGATTTCCACAAAACCACATAAATCCAGTGTTGGCGCAGACACTTTCATTTCATTTGCATTAGTCTTGAACTCAGAATCAGGAAATGCTCTAAAGTGCAGGATGACTTGTCAGACATTAGATACCTTCTTACAGGTGGAAAATACTGCAATATACATTTTTGGGGAGTTATTTGTCACAAGTGAAGGGATACATTTTTTTAAAATTACTCATTGACAAGATAAAAACTGAAGAAAATTGCAATGGAGTCTTTGAAGTCCTGTACTGTGCACTAAACATGCATAGGTGCCAGAAAAAAACAAACCCCAAAACATTAGTTGCCTTAAAAGAGTAATGTGTACACTATTTAAAAAGAGTTTAATATGAATTTATCGTATATGAACGAGGAAATGAATGGCAAGACTTCACAGTGCCTCAACAGAACCCCTGCTCTTTACATTTCCTATACACTAATAATTAATGGATTAGAAAATGCATAGCCTGTTCCCTTCCCTCTCACACAATGTTCACAAACATATGAAAAAACACCGGTTGCCTCCCCTCCACTCTACCACACATTAGAGCGGGCAGCTCTCCATTCCCAGGTGATGTTTAAAACAGCAGCAGTTACACATGGGAGGAGTGATTTCACACATCCGGGGAGGAAAATTCCCCTTCAGAAAGCCGAGTCGGGGCTCAGTCCAGGCATACGTAGGGCAGTATGTTCAGCCTGCTCTCGTCCCCATGTGGGTCTAAGGAAATGCACTCCGTCCAGTCGTACCAGCCACCCTTCGTATCGTAGCAGCCGTTCACCCCGGGCCAACGTTGCTTGTGTAACCGACTCAAGTCGTCGGTGGTCACCTCCCTGCAAACGCCGGGTAATTCCCCGGGCTGGCTGTCGGGTACCAACTCGTGGGTTTTCTTGACGTCCCTTCTCTTGTGCTCCTCCTTTTTCAAGAACTCCGTCATGAAGAAGTGAGCGCCGGTGGTGTGAGCGCCTGAGGACGTGAGCACACTGCTTTGTTGGCTCAGATACGACTGGATGATTTCGCTCCTCGACAGCTCCCTCCAGTCTGTCTGCTGGAACGGGCTGGGAGGAACCGGGGGACTCTTCTTCAACTGTTCTGGCCACTGGAGCTCAGATCTGTGGGCCAATCTCACCTCCTCCTCCTTGAAAGAGTCCTTATGTACGGCGGTTTCAATTTTCCCTGTCAGTGGATCGTATGGGAGCCTCCTGTCTTTTAATCTGACTGGTTTAGTGCAATCGTCTACAGTCTGCCCATCGAGATTGACCGCGAAATCCTTCGACCTGCACTTTTGCCTTTTCCTTTTCCCTGTATTGCTCGCGGGACCCTCATCTTCAAAACTGATTGTGCCACTGCAAGCTGAGGCGGCCGATATGTGTAGAGGCGTATTGGGAAGTCGGCTTTGAGAGTCTCGTTCTGGTGGCTGAGAACCATCAGCGCGAAAACCCTGAACTGAGCCACTGAAAGGCTGAGGAGACCGCTCGAGCCCAGAGGGGTCCGCAGTCCCAGACCTCACACTGGCGCTGGAAATACTATGTGCTTGGGGTGAGGCTTCTTTAATACCTGCTTCTGGTTTTGAAGTCTGTGGACTGTGCAAGGAAAAGCGTGGGCTCCGTGGTCGACAACGCACCCCAGCGGCAGTTTGCTCCTGTCGGGCCTGCTGCTGCAGAACTGATGTTTTGAGGAAAGAGGAAGCTCTGGGGGGCTTGTTGCATCCCAGGGCACTCGGATGAGGTTTCACAGGATTGATGGGGATTTTACTTAGTCTCTCACTGTCCAAAGGCTCAGAAATCTCCTTGTCCAAAGGCTCAGAAATGTCTCTGTTTGAAAGCAGATGTGCCCGAGAATCCGCAAAGGTTTCAGAGCCAACGCCGTTGCCGTTGGTTACGAGCAAGCTGGCGTTCTGCGTCTTATCGTTGAGGGTTGTTTTAGAGATTTTGGCCGGTACGAGCTGTTCCGTCTGGTCACCCTTGCGTTTCCTGCTGCTTGGTTTCTCCACTCGTGGGGTGCAGTTGTTGAAGTCGTTTCTGCTTTTCAACTCGGGGCCCTTCTTGCCAGACGTGAGAGTGGAAGCTGCAGCAGCGATACAGGAATGGCCGCCGCCTTTGGAAGACCATGATGCAGCAGCGTGCCCGTTGGAGAACACGTCCCCTTTCACTGGTTCAATCAGCTTCTGCCAGTTCCTCAGGAGCTTCTTGGCCCTCTTCGCGAGGTCCTCGTTCTTGGTTTTCTTCCGAACATCGTTAATGAGCTTGCCAAGACGGGTTTCCTTTGAAAAGACGGAATGTTTGATGAACAAAAGACTTCATAAAGGATCTATATTATATTTCTAAAGCACGTGTAAACGTGACCTACCTCCAGCGCCTCTTTGGTGATTGGGTATTTCTCCAAAAAAGAGATCACCTCCATTACCGCCACCATGTTGCATATCTGCAAAAAAGACGAGCGTCAACCATCAGAATCCTGAACGATTGTTTAGCGATGGTGCCAATTCGTCAACACTGACGTTAAAGAAGCAGATGCTGACATCTTTGCGCCTCATCCTGCCTCAACTCCAAACAGTTTTTTTTATGAATACTACGAATGAACACACTGTTGGACAAGCTAAACTCCACCACATTAGATAAACACTTGCTTTTCAAAACCTATATTTTCCAGACTGTCTTTTTGGGCGGTGCAATATGTAACTTTTTCCATACACAGCGGCGTGTGGATAAAACCTGCTCCAAAAATAGAAAACGCGACATCAGATGTTCAAACAAAACCAAAATCACAAAAAAACATCAACATCAAATTGTTCGATTCACTTTTGAGCCTGTTATTTTATATACATGCCTCCCTTTGAATATATTTTGAGCAAACATTGTCGAGATGTCAAGATTGTCGTACAAGTGATTCACCATTTAAAATCCCACTGAAACTTGGGACAATGGTGAGAACCTGCTTTTCAACCCGTGTTGCTGATATCAGGAATTAGAGGTTGAAACCGACAGTGAAGTCATCAGTTAAAACTTTCCTGCCTCTGCAGCCAAACTGTCCAACTTCTATCTGATACTCTCGGGTCGTTTCAAAAATACCACCGCAACCTTTGGCGTGTCTGATGCAAATCTTTGTAGCCACCATGGTTGTGCAGTCTTATTTAGTACCATCACTACTCAGGCTCTTACAAAGAATCATGTGATTTCTTAGGTCAGCTGATTTGAAAAATATAACTCTTAATTTAATAGAATCCAAATTAGATGATGCAGCTCAATTTAATCAGTTATTATTTCACAGTAATATAGAAAGGCACCAGCGGACCTGAACACAGTCCTCGGTTCTGTCACCAGTTCCCTGTGATTTAAAAAAAATTATAAGAATTTGAAGATGTTACTTGTATTGGATCCTTTAATGATCCATCTACTCCTTATTTACAACAACTTTAACTCTTTCTGAATATGTTTCACTGTCCACGCACTTGACGTTATAGTCAAGCCCTTTGTAACGCTAAATAAATACAGAGTAAAAGGCCGCATGAATAAACTCAAACTGTGAGTGAAGAGTTTGAGCAAATCTGCAGTTTTCTATATTCCAATTGCGCTCCATGTCTGAGGACATGGTGGGAGTGTGTAAGTAAATCTGAGATGGAGAAAACTAATACAAAGCAGTGTGTACGGGTGTGTGTGTGTGTGTGTGGGGGGGGGGGGGGGGGGGGGGGCATTCAAATGAAGCATCTAACTCTTTCGTTGAAACATAATTTGAATAGACTTTCAGATGTGCACCTGCATGTGTTAAAACAATACTCTGGTACTGGTTTCAGCCTCGATATGACGAACTGAGACGGGATGCAAAGTTTCCAGAATGTCTTGTCAGGATGGAAAAAAAAAAAAAAAAGATGCAAACTCCTCATTCGAAATCCTTTGTTGTCAACACACAGGAGTTAGTGGAGTGTTGTTAGGTAAAGCTGTTTAACTTTAGTAAGCGTACCTAACACTGGTTACCTGTGCTTTGAACTGGTTGATGCGACTGAGGAGGGATTACCTATAAATCAGTGTAATAAGTGAATATCTTATATGTTGCTCAGAGAGAGGGGGTGGAAGCAATGCCTCTTGTCTTCCTTGATTGCTTTAGTTCTTATCGCTTGTTTTGATGACGTGCCGGAAGTCTTCTAATGTAATAAAGACAATATCAACCTCAGCTCCTATTGCCTTCACTCAAGTTACTGTTCTTAGTACACGAGGGAGAATCACTGACGCAGAGGATGTCGCTATGACAACATCACAGCGGTGATCCCGTCATTCATGTTAATGCCATCAAATCTGCGGTCCTCTTTCAGCTCAGCAGACCGAACTTGGTGTCCAGCAGGCAGCCAGGGAACTCATGACTCCACGTTAGCCAGCAGCAGGAACACACAAGTGTCCCAGTCGCTCCACTCCGTCGTCCAACGTGTCTCTCAGCGACTCGGCCTCCTTCTGCTCCCTTTTTTTAAAACATGAGGACAAGAGTACCGGACATACTCACGTTGCTCTGGCCGTCGATCGCCAGCAGCAGCCGGTCTCTCATCACCTGCGGAGTCGCCGGAGCCGCTGTCATCGCCTGGCGGTGTCGCGGGTCCCGGACGGACCCAGACAGCAGAATCTCGCGCACGTTCACAGGCCGCGGCGCGCGCGCCGCCGCCGCTCCGGACGCCGCTCGTGCTGGCCGCCGTCACGTCCCGGACGAAGCGGCACCGAGCGACCGACAACAGAGAGCTCCTCTCCGGGAATCGGCTACCCCCACCGGCCGGCAGCCGCCTCCTCCTCCTCCTCCTCCCCCTCCTCCTCCTCTTCCTTGAGCTTTTTGTCAAGAGCTGGCGAGGAGCATGACGGGAAAGTTTTTACGCAACCGACGTCCGCGCGCGTGAGGCGTGCGCGTTGGTGACGAGTTAAACACAACAATCATTTTATTGTCGTTTACAGATACAACGTCTGCTTTATAAACATGATTTCAGAGGCCATAGCTCGGTTTTTAAAGAGATATTTATTTCCTGAGAATGATGGCCGTCTTTTGCATGTTGTTGTTAAGCAATAGTTAATAATAAAAAAATCTTTTTATTATAGTCTCGAGCAGAAGTCGCTTAATCTCTCGCCAAAGATCACTCGTTTCATCCACATGTTTTCTTTACTTGTTGATGCTTTTTCCCCCCCAGGTTTGACGTTATTTGAACATTTTATCCGATATAGTTCGATTAAAAATGAAACACGAGGAAAACATTAAACGTCATTTCAAATTAAAAAAAAAAAAAAATCATTAAGGCGGAGATAATTTAGGCTTTCTTAACCATCCACAGCTAAAATTTCAGTTCCGATTTGTCCAGTGGTTCCCATCCACACCAATCTCGGGGTACAGTAGTGTCTCCCTCATTGTCGCATTAAAAGATTTCAACGTTAATAGAGGAGCTGCACCTCATGCAGCCACAGGAGTCAAACGCTTCACCATGAGTCCGCTGCTTCAACATCAACCAAACACATTAACAGGCTTATCACTTAATCGTGTGGACGACCTGCCGGCGGGTTTGTTTAAGGACCGTCCAATAACACAAAATCAATGCAGCTGCCTGTTTGACAGTTCCAAATCAATACATTGGAATCTGATATTGCTTCCACTATAACTGTTATTTCCGTTTGTATGTTTGTTTCGTGTTAAAAAAAAAAAAATAATAATTATATGCATATATATATACATATATATATATATATATGCATCCTTTGTCTGAGTTTATTGTGCATGCACTGCTATTTTCTTACATTGTCACTTGGCGGCACTGTTGCATTCCGTTAGTGACACTGTGTGCCCTCCTTTGTTCAATACAGTGTGTATTTTGATATACTTCGGGATATGATATCCCAAATATAAAGGACTTGGAGTATTACGAGGTGGTTGCCAGAGATATACTTGTTTTGAAGACTTAATGTATAAACAGTAAATGTGCACAATGTGGACATAGCCTAATATTACCTAGTAGTCAGAATTCAATAATAATATTCTTTTTTTTTTTTTTTTTTACAATTTTAATTGACATAATTTGTCGGATATAATCTTTATAAAATATTATCTGTGTTTTAAACTCTTTAAAATGTCCTTCTGTTTTTTCTATATGTTGACTCATTAAAAAAAAACACTGTCCAAGACACTGTAAACAAAGTTGTACACATTTCAGAAATTTGCCCAATGAACCCACACACACACACACACACACACACACACACACACACACACACACACACACACACACACACACACACACAAACACACACACACACACTGTGAGAATATTGATTATTTAAAACGCCCCATGGCATGTGGTAATTCAGTAACTATTATATCATTAGCAGGCTCTATCATTCCACCACTGATAATGATATTGTAGCAAATAAGATCAGGGTGACACAATCAATAAAAAAAAGCCCAATTTATTATTATTTAGAAAAATACATTTTGAACAGGTTTAAGTGCAGGGCAGAAAGAAATTCTCAATTACTATGCATAATATGGAAAAACTAATCTATATCACCTTATGCATACAAAAAGAAAAGCTCACGCTCATTACAATGTTGGCACCCAAACTACAAGCAGACTAGTGCATTGATCAAGACAAACAGTTAGAGCTTATTAAAAAAAACCTGCTAATTTGAAAAAACAAGACAAGACAAACAAACAAAAAACAAACAAACATTGAAACCTTAAAGTGCATTTGTCACATAGATGTAATATGTAAAGTACGTTTGTCATATAAACACATTGATACAATTTTAAAATAAATACAAGGTGCAATTATTGTTGAAACATGTAGTTCTGTCTAAAAACAAGTTGTGTAACACCATTGTTATTCGTTTGTTGAACACACTGATGTAAATGGGAACCAATGACATTTAAAATGCTTGAGTCGGCACTTTGGAACTCTAAATAATCTACAAAAAGATAAGATTTTACACTGCAGAAACATAAAACATGCACTCCTCCTCTCAACAGTGGTAAGCTGATTCGGCTTGTGGTTGCTCTGATGCAAATAATGTCCATGCAGCCAGGGGCGTTTCTAGACCCCCTGGGGCCCCGAGGCAAGAAGGAATATGGGACCTCCAGGCCCCAGAATAATGATGAATGAAGTCCAGGATGACAGGTCAGGAAAGAAATACTTTGTTAAATAATCAACATAATTAACACAGTTAACTTTTCTGGTGCTTGGTGGATGACTGGGAGTTTGGGACAAAGTGCCTGGGACTAACTTTTATTTTTTATAATGTAACACACATAACTTACACACTCTCACTCACCACTATCACGTTGATTTCTTTTCATCCTCTTCTTGTTTTTCTTTACTTTTCATTTCATGTTTCCCTGAGAGGTTTGTCTGCTTAATTTTTTTGGGTGTATTTGACAACAAGGACTGCACGTTGATGGAGGGTGGTCGTGGGTCATGTGTCCAGGGGTTTCAAGTTGTGTCGCTGATATCTGCCGTCTGTCGGGGGCCCCCCTACTGGAAACTAGCCAGTGACAACTCTGAAAGGGCCCCGAAGGGGGATTTTCTTATGCGCTGTCATTGCAGCGTCAAAAGCAGTTACATTATTTTGTCATTGAAATTGACTGTCAGCCGTTCCTTGGGCTTTTCTTTGCCTTTTTTTGTTTTCTGTTGCTAATTATTAACCTTTATATGTTTTCAGAAAACTGTATGATCTATTAGAGAGAATCAAGGGACACAGGTAATCGTTTTTGTTGTTTTTATGAGTCAAATGTCTTATTGTCGTGTTAGAGTTTATAACACCAAGCAATACAATTTCTGCGAAGAATAAACCTTGCGGACCTCGGTATGAATCGTGGACTCTCAATGACCGACAGTTACAATATGCATATCCCAGAAAAAAAACCAATTGATCAACATGTACATGTCTTTTGTGACCAGCTATAAGGCCAGTTACCATCTCCTTTGTTTTATCCACATTAAAAAATAAGATGGCAGCGTCACATCAGGTGTCAATTTTATAAAAATATAAAGTGCCATTATCTCTTTGTTAAAAACCACAATAGTATTAATAGAATTTAAAGCTCTAGTCCTCTCATTTGTGTATATTATGAACATAACTGGAGAGCTCACAGTGTTAAATGTGCTGATTGACTTCAGTCATAGTGTTTTGAATCTTAACTAATGAGAGTATGAATTCATAGCAAAAAAAGTTTTTTTTTAGAAGCTGTAGTGTATTAAATGCAGAATTGAATTCTACAAAAAGCATATGTAGATATCGGCTCCGATTCTTTGAAGGTGTTTAAGAACCTTTTCCCTGTTGGAAAGCAAACTGAAAATGGATGTAGCAATAATTTTGCATTTGCTTTAAGTAATGAAGCTAGACAATTCTCCAAACATTTCACAACAATGGGAGAAAGAACACTGGGTTTTTAAGCCATTGTCTCTATTTTACAATGTGTTTGAGAACTGTTGAGAAAAAAAAAACATGTTTTTTCCTCCAGAGGTGCAGAAACAGTATGTGAATCTATCAGTAGTGGCAAAACAAAGTACCAAGCAGCACTCAACTCCTCAGCATGAAGGACAGTCAGTGAAGACACTGTCTCAAACAAACCAAACCATCATCTTATTCTTATTTTTAACACAGAGGTGAGATAATCAAATAAAAAAAAAAAAAAAGTAAAATCTTTCCCCAAAAACACAATCTAACTTTGCTGAATCAAAACATATTTAAAGGCGTATGTGCGAACATGGTAAATTCTTTGTTCTATGATCAATATCAGATTCTGACTGTGACTCACACACCTCATACAAGTCACTTGTCTTCTACATCGCTCAGTACAGTAAAGCTGGCATGGTGCGTTCAAGATACACTACTTCCCATTTTGTTCTTCTATTCATTTGTTGAAATACACACAAATGTCATTACCGTCTTGCTCGTTTACTACAATCAGAAGTCGGTTTCTATGATGAAAGTGATCCATTTAAATATGACGGATTTCTGGTCCTTAGCTGGAGAAACCCATTCTTCTATTCTTTACATCTGGCCGTGCTCCTCTCAGCAAGTTATTAAAGGGAGCCACATTGATTTAGCTCATCCCTTTTCGCTCAGCTCTCAGAACACGTTGAACTTCATGGTACAGGCCCACACAACTGCTGTTTGAATATTTTGAGAAATTATAAAAAAAAAAAAAAAGCATCATACCTGATCCACTTAAAAGGATCAAAAGTGCATTTCTGTTTGTAAACAATCAATCAACATAAGTGATATGAAATCGTTTTTTATTAAGAATACAGACACATTTCCAATATACATTTAGTCAGAGCACATGAGGCTGGAATAATGGAAAATGCAGTTTTAATACAAGAGGATGCAGAGAACACAGCAGCTGAGGAGTGAAACAGTGAGAGGAGATGTAAAGTAAAAAAAAATAATAAAAAAAAAAAAATCACAAAGACGGCTGTGATTTTTCTGTTTGATCTTGATCCACTCACCACAAAGAAGAGAGAACAAAAGAGAATTTCAGGGGAGCAAATTGACACATTAGTGAACCGTTACAGACGACCACACATTGGGAGTGAGTGACAGCTGAAGCAAAAACCCCCAAAGACGTCGACTCAAACATGTATTGCGAGTCATAACCAAATGTATTAATCAAAAGGGCCGACAGAAATGAAAAGTCCCATCAAAGAGGAGTTTAGAGCATCTATGTTGAGAAGCCAGCATCCTGTTGGAAGTCCGGCAGCCGATGCTGATGATCAAGAGCCGAATAACCTATGCAGATTGACAACATACAGCTTGTTAGAGAAACAGTAATATCACAGACTTTGGGCTCTTCACAGATATTAAGATCAATGTTGGTAATCATACGTGAGAAGATCCGTGCATTCCCTTTTAAAACAAAGACTAAAAACCAAGCATTTTAAACCAGTTCACTCTCGTCGTCTGGTTTCCCGACAGTTGTGTAACCTTGGTTTGCCAAAACAAAGACATAAAGAGACCGCACAACTTTCCTCTCAAAAGAATGTGTGATAAATTGTCTTGTTTAAGAACAGAGGTGGCTACAACCTGTGACTGAAACAAGATATGTCATTCACTCTTTTGAAGAATACAGTATGTGTGAGTCAGGAGGTGAGGACCACACCCACAGCCTCATGACGTCTGAGCTCCAGTGCCAAGAACACCATTGGTGTTCAATATAACTATGATATTCAACCCCACGGGTATCTGCTTCAAGCTTCGGACAAAACACACAAACACATACACTAAGCTGTAAAAAAACACTCAACATTTCCTTTCTAACAAAATGTGACATTTGAGTAAATATTCACTCCTAAATAATTTCCCACTGTAATTTAAATTAGCCATTAAGGTTCAGAGGTGGGAATATACAGCAACTTCATAATAAGATGAGGGAGTGACATGGGGTCAACCACGGTGTACTTAAACAATGGAATAAATGGAATGATTAAATTGAACAAGGCGTCCCGCTGATATGGCGTCAAAAGGTTATAAACAAGTGGAGCTATGTGACACAGAGCGAGGTTGTGGTGCTGAAAAGTACCTCCAGGCACATCGGTAAGTAACACTTGCTGGTGAGATCAGTTGAGACTTTGCATGGAATTTGGTTGACAGTTTAATTAAACCTTATAGAGAAAAACCGAAAGCCAGAAAAAAATATTCAAGTGTCTTTTTAGAAAGAGGCTGGTTGTTTCACATAACATTCAACCACTTGTGGGCAGTGTGATTATGAGAACAGGAAGAGTTTTACTTACACGATCATACAGAACATGATGAAAATGTTCCACAAAGCGATAAAGATCCGAAAGTACCGCAGGCTGAGTAGAAACTCTCTGATATTGTCACCTGAAATTCACACAGGTTAGGTTTTCATTTAATGTCCCAAAAGCAAGCAAGGAGTTTGACGAGTTACCAAATAAACTGATCTGTCTGTGAGGTATACAAAAACTTGGTATCATTTCCAACAATGGTATAAAGTAAAAATTGCCTTTATGTGCTGATTCAGATCACAAAGCAGAGCAACACCACAACTACTACTACTAATAATAATAATAAAGACAAAGAGGGAAGAAAAAAAAACAGAGTTTGGTTTGTTTTAGTACTCACACAACAGCACTAACACCAGATTTCGGTGGTGCAGCAGCAGCAACATTATTGTTAACCAAGTATCATGAGCATCACAGCCTCACTGTGAGGGTGAATATTAAAAAATTCATACAAAGCAAAGGCTGCAGAAATCATGTGCAGTAAAAAGTTAAATTTTAACATTTAGCTGGAAAAACACTGTGGTTCACAACATTTCCGATGTTGTTTTGCTCTTTATCGAAAGCAAAACACACAAAAATAACAACAACAATTAAGCACAATCATCAGATGTAAGAAACAAATAATTGACGGATGAAAACAAACCATACTTGGCAATAAACCTGATTCTGCACAAGCAACACATTGGATATGGCTCGATATAATTATTTTCTGTTCACAATTGAGCTTATTTAACTAGATATTTATTCAAATGAAGCCTTTTCAACAACGTACTAAAGCAGATATTTGAAGGTGTTTCCATATAAGTTATGCTGTTGTTTGTCAGGCCTGGTCACTAAGGTTAAGTTTGGCACTGACGGTTTTAAACCAAGTCGAGCGATCGCCTGTCTTGTCCAGGTCAGATCTGAACAGGGATTCACCAGCGAGTGTGCAGGGACAATAAAACACGGTTTATTTGTGAAGTGACACGCTCACCTGTTGTCGGTGCGCTGGACTCATCCCCGAACCCCTGCGCATCCTTCCGCTTACCCCTGGACACAAAAGTTACACATTCACGTGTTTACTTAGCTTCGACATGCTTGCTAAAGCTTGGAAGGAAAACCCCGCTGGTTGCAGTACTCACAGCTTGAAGTTCAGCACAGCCCCCGCATTCACCAACAGAGTCCTGAACACAAAAGACGAGCGTGTTTAGTTTGTTAGTTTACCTGCGCGCCAGCTGCTGAGCTGGCATTAGCACCAAGCTAGTTAGCGCGTAGGTTTACGTGTCACTTTACGAACGCAGCTCATACAACGCGTAAGAATACACAGGTGAAACTACGCAGCGTCGTACTAGTGTCGCGGTGCGGAAAGAACGCAAACAGTGGAAGAATTACCCGAATAACAACAGATCTGCGATCATCTCGGCTTCACATCACACTCACGGACCCCAACTTCCTGGTTCGTGACGCAGGCGGCACGTCGACCAATGACATGACAGCAGCCTGACGCGCGCTGTCAAACGATTAAGATTATGTCACTAATAATGATGAAAACGGATTAGTTTGGATTAGTTAGTATCTTTTAGTGATAATGTTACATATTTGTCCCGTTGTTTTGTGTTTTTTTGTGTTTGTTTTGCGTATTTTGTCATCTGATCTGATTTGTTTGATTGTGTTACGATTATTTTATTAATTCCTCTCTTGTGTGTCATTGAATTGTTTTGCTTCTTGCTGGTAACGTTATGGTTTGTATGTCTCTTTGCAGTGGCCTATGTCTCCTTTGGTTTATGTTATATCTATTGTTGCAGTCTTTTAAGAGTAAATCTGCTTTGCGTTTCTTCGGACCACTTGGCACTTGTATAGGTACTAAATAGCCACGATTAAGCCTTGTACATACTAACATTTAATATTCACTTATTTAATTTTTTCTTCTGTTTGATATATTTGATAGAACTTTCTATTCTATGTATGATATCTTACACTGTGTGGGGTAACACTAAATACGTTAAATAAAGATTAATATGGTTTATCTATTCTATTCTATTTTATTCTAATTCTATTCTATTCTATTATATTCTAACCCTCAAATTATTTGTTTCTGGTGATGTAATCAATAATTGATTGCATATGCAGACTGAGATTCATTTTGTGCTCGGTTAAATTTACGGCATATTCTATTCCTTATTTAGATTTTGCTTATGAGTTTTTAGTAGTTTAAGTGTGTTTGTAATTGAAAGCTATATCTGTCTGTCTGTCTGCTTGTCCATCCGTTTGCCTCTCTTTTGATTTTGTCCTTTTACTCCCACATGGTGTGCTCTCCCCCCCTCCTTGCAGCAAGATGTTTTACTTTTTTTTAACATTATGAAATTGATGGTCGAGACCCTTTACAGTAGTTAAATGGCCTTTTTATAGAATTGTGACCTACACTGACAGTTGGCTTTTTCATTAAAATTGACCTGTCGTTTAAGATTTAGCTGACTGTCACAATAGAAACCTCTGGACGGGAACAACTGAAAGACACTACAAACATTTTAATTAAAGATCAAAGATTCACATATATTTACGGTCAAGAAAAAAAAGGCTCAGACAATTGTGATGGTTATGACAAAAAAGTGGAATATGAAGAAGCCTGATTAGTTTTGTGGCCTTATGTTGATATTTTGTAACATTGCTTAATGAGGAATTATATACTTGGTGATTTAAATTATGTAATGGGGCTGATAAAATAGGATTTTCCTCATTTCTGCATCCTTTCATTGCACGATTGAAACGGTGCTAATTGTAAACATTGCAACATTGATCTAATTTGTTGACAAATTATAAAACTAATTGGAAGCTTAAGCAGCCCATCTCAGACTTGTCATGCATGATAGTGATGTATAAAGAAAAAACAATAGCAAACTGTATTTTTTTTTTGACAATTGAAAACTTTGCAAGTTCTCAATAATTAAAAACGTTAACGTTTTGAAACGAGTAAATATAATTTAATAAAACGACGTGAGACCTTTAAGAATAAAGGCAGGTATCTCTGTTCTGACGCTTTGGCTCCCTCTGGAGGACATGGGTGTTACAGCTGTGTTCAATTATTATTATTATTATTATTATTATTATTATTATTATTATTATTATTATTATTATAGAGAATACATGCATTGGGGAGACTGTTGACGAGAGCCGGTTTGGTTCAGCTGAGTCTTTCACTACAACATTTGCGCATCGCGCGAGAAAATGTAAACAAACGCCAAATGCCGGGATGAAGACCGATCATATAGCCGTGAGGCTGCCTCAGTGTGGGATCTGATCCGGAATGGCTCGTGTCATTATTATTATTGTTATTATTTTTTTCATGATATAGTAACGAATTGTGCTCGGTAGTAAGCGGACGAGTTTTAATTGCGTCTCCGAGCGAAGTCGGACCCCCCGCTGCGTCTCTCTCCCAGCGGAATAATAATGAAGACTGGAGGACGAGCCTTGTGTTTTTTTGTGCCCCATTTTCACCTCGCTGAGATCGCCTGTCGCCAAAAAAAAGCGGAGCAGCTGGCACGGCGCGCGCATGTGGATGAGGATGAGGATGATGAGGATGATGATGCTGAGGCTGTGGAGATGAGTGGTATTAATAGGGGGGCTTGGGTGTCACAGGCTTTCACTGTTGAGACCGGGGGGTTTGGTGGAGAGTCGGTGGACCGGGTTGGGGGGGCTTCCTGACCACACTGCGCAGTTGGAATAAAGGCAACAAGAAAAAAAAAGGAAAACAGAGCCAGAGGTTTTTTTTTTTTTTTTTTTAGCTGTGAAGCACAGAGAGGAAACATGGAGATGCTGTCAGCCCTGAATTTGGGCGATTATGCCCAGGCTTTCTCCAAAATGGGAATGTTCCCCGTGTTTGACCTCGCCTATTACATCGTGTCTATCCTCTACCTCAAATACGAGCCAGGTGAGTGTGGCCGACAACGTTTCCGTGGACCTGCAGTGCACTGCGATCAAGCGATTGTTTATTTTTATATGCACCGTCCACATGGTGGGACAGGTGTATGCGCTACTGAGTTGGGGGGGGGGGGGGGGGGGGGGGGGGGGGGGGGGACTTGTGCGTAAACATTGCTGCTTTTGAATAAAATAACGTCAAAGAAGGAAAAACAAATAATCTTTTTAAAACTATTACATTGCAATCGAAAAGTTAATTTAAAGTTTAACATTACTATTATTTAGCCAGTCACAACAACGTTTGGGTTTTTTTTTTCTACATTAAGCTGAAATTGTCTTTAATTCGTGGTATTTTCATGATGTAGCTATACATTGCCTGAATACCCCTACAAGGAGTGTGGGCTGCTATTATCCCAGCAGTACACCCTCTCCTTAAAAAGCATGACCTGTTACATAAACTGTGAAGCTCTGCAGGTCTGTGTGAGGCACTGGCCCCATTTGCGCTGCAGAAAGTCACTGGACTCGATCAAACCCACTCAGCCTTGAGTAAAGCTTGATATTTTTTCGTAGATTGAACTGGTTTGAGCAAGAGAGAGAGAGAGGGGAGGTGAAACCCGAGAGAAGGTCTGTACATACCAGAGACCCAGGCAATAAATAGAGGAGCCTGAAATAGACCGGGTCAGTGGGCCTGTGAAACCCCTCTGCTGCACAACAGTTGGTTACTTTCAATGAAACACTGAGCTCACAAGCATTACTTTGACACTTTTTCAGGAACGTTCAGTCCATTTTCACTTTGGTTCAGGAGCAACACACACCGACATCATAATAGACATTCCTATACTCTTAACCGATATTTAATCATGGAGACTTGTTTTATATTAGATGAGCTCTGCGGAGACCTGCGTTAGACATCCTGCGTTCTTTTGATTTTAAAGTCTGTCAGCGGGTTTGTTTGTGGCAAACTAAGTCAGTCAAAATGAATCCTTCCATCAAGTCCAGTCCCCAAAAACTAGAAGGAGTTGCAGCTTTAAATGTGTCTGCAGCCCCTCAAGCTTCTTTGTCTCCTTTGAGTAGAGCAAAACAAGTGGTTCTACTCTAAAAGAAAAAAAAAAGAAGAAGGTTTTGCCTTTCCCGGAGCTCAGGCTGACTTTCCTCACTGCAACTGAAATGACTTCACCTTATTTTCATATGTAGAATTTCACAGTCAAATCGTTTGTCAGCATCTTCTGCACGTGTCGTCGTGCCGAGCACAGCTTCGCCCCACCTGTTCGACGAGCACATGAATGAGTCTTTCGCTGGTCGGGGAAGGAGAGAACCAGAGACACAAGTGTCGGGTCGGAGGTTAAGACGGGCCCGACAGTTGCAAGGCGGGAGGAGCGCTGGGGCGAGTTATATTTATAGGGCGGCATTTCTCAGGGTCGGGTTGCCCTCAAGCCGAGCGCCAGTCTCACCAGGACGCCCTCACCCACCTGTTGGTGGAGATTTGCACCCACGTCTCGACTTACTGTACTTCTTTGACGACGTTTCAACACCGACGGGCATCAACAAGTCAGACCTGATGGCACGGCCCTAAAGTCACGTCACCTAATGCACATAAAGACGATGCTACAGAGGGATCAACGTTCGCAACGTGAAATGAATCATGGGAAATCAGCATTATTCGATTTCCTCCTCTGAACCAGTGCAGAGGAACTGATTACATTGGTGTCAGACATTCTCTGAGGTACTGGTTGTATTTTGATTCATCATTTGTACTTATTCCACTTCATTTTCAGGATATTGTGTTTCGCTGTGTCTATTTGGTTGTTCTTTGTTTGTCAAGCTGCGAGTTAAAGCTCATGATGAACGGCTGAAAAGAGACCAAACAACATCAGAAAACACGTCATCGACCTTGTTAGTTTTAATATGTGTACATTTCTCCTGAGGGCACCTGTAGTTTTAACATATTGATCGAATGAGTCTTTTTAACAGAGAAAGTCTTTATATATTTATCTTTGATTACAAAATAAAGTACTGTATCATTCTAATGAATAGCAGCTAACCCAACCACATACTAACTATTTTTGTCCAATAGTGTCAATCTTTAAAACACTGTAAGTGCCCCACACATTGTCCATTTTATTATAATACTTTATACATGCAATAAAAGAGCTCTCATTCACTTGATTGGAATCATGCAGGAAGTTTGAGAGACGCTCAAGTCCTGCATCCTTCAAGGACTCCTCATCTTGAGTCAATATTAGTTTAAGGTTGACAAGGCGGATTATCAGGGTGCGTCCTGAAATGACAGTCCGGGTGCAGACTGAAGATACAGCTCACAAGACGCTTCAGGGACCCACTGATAAAACACAACCTCTGAAAGTCTTACAAATGGACGTTTCACACAAAGTTTCTGAAACATCTTCATGTCCTAGGAAAAGTGGTGAGCGCTCTGCTGTCACTACTGAGACTAAAATAATAAAAATAAGATCAATAAATACACACACCCACACTTAGAGTGTTTATTAATTAGCCCGGTGGTGGTGATGGTCTCACGTTCGCCCCCCTGGCCTGTTGTTTGTGTTTGTGACGTTGCCCTGACAGCTCGGCCTCCGCTCCGTGTGTTTCAGGCTCGGTGGAGGTTTCTCGCCGGAGTCCGGTGGCCTCCTGGCTCAGCGCCATGCTCTACTGCTTCGGCAGTTACATCTTGGCAGACATCATGCTCGGACACAGTCCCCTCGACTATTTCCAACACAACAGCCACATCCTGCTGGCCTCAGCTGTCTGGTGAGGAACGGCGGTGTTCGGGGAAACTTTTAGCCTTCAACATGGGGGGGCGGGGGGCTGCTTCAAGGTGTCATGTGCTGGAAGCTGGCTTTGGCAAATATTAACGGTTGTGCATTAAAAAAAAAAAGAATACAATCTCTCGTCATCTGGTAAAAAATTTACAAATATAGTAATTTAGTTCAATAAGATAAGATCAAATAGTATTTATGATGCTCATTTTATCAGTTACGGTCATAGAGATGATGATGATGATGATGACGATGATGATGATGACGACTCAGCTGTCAGTCCATCACAAACAAACAATCAGTGCTGCACACACTCCCGCCTGTTTAAAGTCCTCAGTTATTCTCAGGAGCAGTTGAAGGAACCAGGAGTTCCAGGAAACAAAACAAACCAAACAACATGCAGGCTCAGGAGGGAGAACATGCAAACTCTGTGTCCAACAGTGTACAGCCTCCTCATTCTTTTAATTATCAACAATCCAGACGTGTTTAAAGAATTAGGTAATTTCTTTCTTTCATTTTTAAAATTTGAGGTCCATTTTAATGTCACACAATTAAAACGAGTGGGATCTATTTTACATAACTTTGTAACTGGGTGAAAAATTAAAGCAAGCATCATCGCAAACGTTTACATTCTATATTATACGTTTCTTTCTAGCTTTTTACATGTAGTTTAATTAGCGCTGCTAAGCTAAAAAGCAATTTCTCACACTTGCATCTTTATACTTCAATAATTCTAATTTTCTTTCTTTCTTTTTTTCTTTTTTCTTTTTTTAATCTCCGGGTAAAATTGGAATGCAGGTACCTCATCTTTTACTGCCCACTCAACCTCTTCTATAAATGTGTGGCTTTCCTGCCGGTCAAGTTGGTGCTGGTCGCACTGAAGGAAGTGGTCCGCAGTCGTAAGATCGCAGCCGGAGTTCACCACGCCCACCACGCCTACCACCACGGCTTCTTCATCATGGTGATCGTCGGATATGTCAAAGGTCAGTTTTCTCTCATTTGGCATCAAACAGCGAGAAGCGCCGGACGTCAAGACTTTTCTCGAGCTGACGTTTGCAAGCGGCTCCACGTTAACGACAGCCTCGACATATTCTATTGGTGAAAATCGCAGTCGTCGTCTGCGTCGGCGTGGTGGGCCGACAGCTGCCGCCTCGCAACAGAAAGCGTCACCAGTTCGCACAAGCGCGACAGCCAGATTTAAACGTGAATGAGCTGCCTGTGTGCATGCCTGCAGGCCAGGACGACCGACTCAGCAGCCGCATTCAAAAGGTGCAGCAGCTGCTTTGCATGAAACATTCCGCAAAGGAATGAATACCGACTGCCGAGCTGAGAGCAAAGGTCGTGGCAGAGCCTGTTGGTTTTCAACTCGAATTCCCTTTTTATTATGATGTAAGAGAATCATATATAGTTTTCAGAGAACAAAGTGTCTATACAGATATTTATTAGCATCCTTTCAGCAAAAGATAGATAGATAGATAGATACTTACTTTATTCATCCCCGGAGGGAAATTGTTTTGTTGCAGCAATCTGGTACCTAGGAATGTTAGAAAATACAATAGAATAGAATATAAAAGTAAAAAATTAAAAAATTAAATTTTTTTTATATCTGGGTAGGACATAAAATGGGGAAATTTAGCAGCTCCAGCTATTTGTGCGAAATTAAAGGAAGGATTTCAGCTATGCACTGTTTCAGAGACGACTTGCTGAAGGTTAAAATAATTGTACAGATTTTAAACCGACAAAATACTGTTAGAAGCTACTTCATCCTCATTTGTAGACATCAAAATGCCCCCAAAAAAGGAAACAAAAATATGATAAGTTTGTTTTTCCATCATGTTTAATGTTGGGATAAGTAAAAATACTCATGGATACAGTTACTATACATATGTACATTGAAAAGAAAAAGCTGCATTACTTCACTGTGGATCTTGTAGTAAAACAGAAATGTTATTATAAAGATATTCATCAAGGTTTGTCTAGTGTTTCAGTTTCTGCCTGTAAAAGTCACACCCTGCAGATGAACAAGTATGTGTGACAATCTGAAGTCAGAGATAGCCAGCCTGATTTAATCCTCCTTTTCTTCTATTTTTTTTATTATTTTTATCCCCCCCAGGGTCTGGAGTCGCCCTTATGTCCAATTTTGAGCAGTTGCTGCGTGGTGTGTGGAGGCCCGACACCAACGAGGTCCTCAACATGTCATTGTAAGTGTGTGTGGGAGGTAAAAGTCTCCACGTGAAACCACAACTGACCTTCATGATAGAGATGGAAACAAATTCAAAAACTGGACAAATAAACAAACTGTTCAAAACGTTCACTTGTCTTTAGCTCCCCCTCGTGGTCGCTTGTAAAGTGACGCCATCGATACAGACCTACTGCAATGAACAGTACTGTCAAACTGAGGTGGTAAAAGTTCAAAAGCTGACAGAAAAACAACGAAAACACATTCAAAATATCTCTCTCAAGTAGAGGCAAACAAATAAAGTTGAAACCTTTTTAACCTGGTTCACACTCTATGTTTTGATCCTCAGAGGATCTTCACTGATCTCACATTGTCTTCATTTGTTGAACAATATACAGTTAAAAGATACTGGTTGTGTTTGTAAGGGATATTTTGTTTGTGAATATCTTTAAAAACGTCTTTTTTTTTATTTTTTTTAACAAGTATCCTGAAAGACGATGCCAAATTCATGTGCAAACAGTTTACAAATAAGTAGAATAATAAGGCTAAAATATAGACACACACGGCAATGTAGACCGGCGAAGCGTTTATCAACACCAATCTCCCTGTGGTATTTATAAATATTTTAAAGAAATAAGTCACAGAAATATGTTTTTTTTAATTGGTTTTGACCGACAGTATATTGATATACATTGTCCAAAGAAAAAAATTATCTATGTATATAGTGAGCGCCTCTGAACAGGCCAGAGCGGTGGCCTATTGAAGATGAATGGATGGATTATATACATCTCCATTATGTTATTTATTAATATATTTGCTGGTATTGTGTTGCGTATTGATATGTCTGTCTTCGCGGGTGTGTTTCTTCTGTGCAGCCCGACCAAGGCCAGTCTGTACGGCGCCATCCTCTTCACCATGCAGGAGGCTCACTGGCTGCCAGTGTCCAAGAGCACCCTCATCCTCGCCTTCACCCTCTTCATGGTCACCAGCAAGGTGCGACTGGACTTTTGTTTTCCCAGACACAGAGAGATCAAACAATCTCCTGCTGCGCTCCTAAGTACCACGAACGTTGTGTCTCCTCAGGTGGTGATGACTGCTCGACACTCTCACGGCTCCCCCTTCGCCCTCATCGAGTCCTGGATTTGCCACGTGCTGTTCGGCTCTGCCCTGGGCGGCGGCGAAGACGACCACCATCACGCCGCCGCCGCGGCTCCGTCTTCGCCTCTCAAGACCAAGGAGGAGCTGAGCGAAGGCTCTCGCAAGAGGAAGGCCAAGAAAGCCGAGTAGTGCGCCGCGCCACGAAACGCCACGAAACGCCACGCCACGTCGTTGGAACAGCGTCCAACTCGTCCCCCCCCCCCCGGCCTACGCGAGGTGGGACGTCCCATTTCTTATCCTGGGAAAAGGGAGGTTTGATGTTTTTGCCAAATGAGACCCTTTCTATTCAAGCAGCACGGTGCTTTCAGCGGTTTTTTACATAGCAAGGGGACTCTGTAAATACCGAGGCAAACGTTTTCACCCCTCCAAACCCCCCACCTGGACATTTCTAACCTATTTATTTGTGTCTCTGTGAACGTCTGTGCCCAACACCGTGTGGTACTCCAGGTGAAAGAGGCCGCCTCCAGATGTCCTTCATACCACCATGGATAGTCGCATTAACGCACAAATGCAAATGGTTTCGTTTCAGTCACTCACAACCTTATTTCAGTTCAATCGGACTCATTAAACAGGACTTCAAATGATAGAGAATAACATCTCTGGTTTTTACATTGAGATGAGACTGACCTCGTATATTTCAATAAAATCAAGAGAAACCTTTCCCCCCCCCCAGTGTCTGTGTTATTTATATGATAAATGGTCATAAAACACTACGATAGTTTTCTTTTTTATCATCCTGGGTCCACTAATGCTAACCAACTAAAATGGCATGATAAAATAAATGAAACAACAAATAAATTTTTTTTATTTACATGCACCATAGCTATAGCATTAGAAGACCATATTTTTATGTAAAAAAAAAAAGACATTGCATGGTCATATGAAATAATCCAACTAGTCTCAAATCATTAACTAATCTCTGGATTTGTTTTGACTCAATAAGTTAATAACAGAGTTAGTTCTTGCGCGTCTGTCCTGGACTGGAGGAATCTTGACACAAACACCAAAGCTTCATTGGCAGCAGCTTCCTGCAGCCTCGTCCAGGAGTCCGGGAGTGTTATGTTGTTATGTAACTGGGAGGCAGCAGCAGAGAGGCGAGAGGAAAGATGTGAGGTGAACCCCGGGGTCACGTCCTCACAAGCTCACGACCCTCCTGTCGGGTCCACAGAGTCCCAGAGCGCGGGGCAGTAAAACATGCGTAATGAAGTTTGCAGGAGGTTGTTACACTCCACCTTTGACCTGAACATTCCTCCCAGCAGCAAAGATCAGGGAGGAGAAATGTCCCTTTTGCTTCATTTTCACGAGCACCGATGAAGTTCGCCAGCAGACCTCTGACAATTTAATTAGTCAAGTAATGGCGTACGTATCGAGAGAAAAATAGACCCAGTGTCACTGCAAAATCTAGAGACTTCAATTCTATTCCTTAAATCTGCTCGAGATGATCAGCTTTGCTCATTGATCAAGGACCAGATTTAGTTTTAACTGTTAATAAAAGCTGCTTTTACCTGCCGTATAAGAGTAGACCAAACAGGAGAATATTTACTGTTTTTTTTAACAAAATATATGTATGTTTATTGAGGTTGCTATCTTGTAAATGATGAAGATCAACTTCTTCTTCTTATATGTTGTGGACTTAAGGTGTGAGTAATTAGAAAAAGCATCGGGTAAATGTATTTTTCACTATCCGGACTCAGATGATGGAACTGTCGTGGAAGAAAGTATGATGAGACTGATAAACCTCCGAGTGGAACAGCCTGTCAGTTTATTGCATCATCATGTATCACAGTGGGTTTACAGTCAATAACAGTGGAGGAGAACTATGCAGAAACAATCAGGACAGTTTTCCACACAAATCCAACAAAACAGAAATGATCTGCTCTGCATGTTTTATGAAAGTTAGAGAGAGAGAGAGAGAGAGAGAGAGGAGAGAGAGAGAGAGAGAGAGAGAGAGAGAGAGAGAGAGAGAGAGAGAGAGAGAGAGAGAGAGAGAGAGAGAGAGAGAGGAACTGGAGGAAGAACATCTGGTGATGTCATTATGGACACACACACACACACACACACACACACACACACACACACACACACCTTTATTGATATACATGTTTGCGTTGCTTACAGCATAATAAACGACCAATGATACATGTTTTGTTACTTTAAAAGAAAAAAAAAACCAAAACAAACACAACTTAAAGTTCTTATCTCAACAAATGACAAATGAACAAAAATTCCAACCATTTCAAAATCCAAGTATTTGAACTGACTGACCATGTGACTCGCCGCTCAGCCAACCGACTGCTTCAAACTGCAATTTGTTCATCCAAAGAAATCAAAAACTACAAATGTTGAGGAATTATAAACCCTACTAACGTCTGCTTGTCATTAGCAGTTTGTACGACAAACAAACACACACACAAACAAATAGCTTGGAAAATGTAATCCAAGTAACTACTACAATCAGTATTTGCGGTGCTCCAGTGCGCCCACTGCTTCCTGTCAAACATGACTTAATCTCTGACTGGACGACACTTCAGAAGACTCAGAGATACACATTATGAAGCAATCATGTGAGAAACTAATCCAACAACTTCAGCAACAATAAGACTATTTACTCTTTAAATAGTAATTCATGGTGCAAAGTCTTCCCTGTCTTGGAGCTTCAGGGGAAAAGGATGGAGGGGGGTGGGGGGGTGACAGTTGGGTATAAAAACCCAAAGTAGGGGAGGGAAAACTGACAAACTTTGCTGGACTGGAGTTTGTTGGGGGGGAGTATTGAAACTGAGCGGAGGAAAAGAGAAGAGACGGAGTGGCTGCAGTGACCAGTCTGACTCCAACCATGCTGTGGCTTGTGGGGCTGACCTGTGCCTTCTGCCTGGGGGGACACACTGCGGCGGGACAGCGAGGTGAGAGGAATGTGTCCCGCTTGAATCTTTTTATAGTGATCGCTTCTCCTAAACCAGCAGGGGAGGAACCTGACTGCCACCATTTTATCACGCAGTATAAAAAAAAAAGCCATTGACAGTCAGTGTACAGTTGTTGTGCCTGAGGTCAGAAGAGGGCAGATACATTAAAAACATGATTTCAAAAACACAAGTTTGCTTTGGGCTTTTCATCTGGGAAACAGTAAAAGGAGGTTTGATTGATATTTCCGGGGAAATCTCTTCAAGGTTTTTCTTTTAAAGTTGTGTCCATCTGTTTTTTTTGTCCGATTTGCTCAAATATTAAATTAAACAAATGCAGTCAGCAGGAATAAATTATTGATTTAATAGAGTATAAAACTCTAAGTCAAGATTCATTTGTTCAAAAGCAGATTGATTATTTAATCAAATAATAAAAAATTTATAAGATTAAATAAACAAATGAATATCATAATAAGAATCTCCCTGCATCATAACGAAAAAGTTCCTGACTTCTGTAGAGAATAATGATTGAGCCAATCTTCCTGTATACTCTGTGAGGTGAAACAATCTGTGGTCCAGATCTCAACCTCTCTATTAGTGACGAGAGTGATTTATTCCCAGTATCTCCTCTTCCGGCTGTGGAATTCATTTAGTAAACAGAGTCGCTGCTAACGAGAAGAACACATTTCCTTTGCTTCATGCTCAGGAGGTTTTCTGCCCTCACACAGCTCCTCTGGGGCGGCGCTGATGCCTGCGAGAAAGAAAGGAGGCTGTGAGGAGGAGGAGGATGAGGAGGAGGAGGAGGAGGAGGAAGAGGAGGGCGGGGGGGTCATCAAGATGTAACACCTGAACTACAAAACTAAAAGATTGAACCAGAGTCTGTAAACCCAGGATGTCGGTTTTTCTTTCTTCTGTTGGAAGTGTGTTAATAATGAATGAATACAAACAACAATTTATATTCACATAATAACAATAAAAAATAAAAAAAAACATGTAAAAAGAGACATTATCTTATATATTCTACTGAAAGTCCTCCGGACTTATTACCAGAGGGGGTAAATACATCAGCAGATGTTCCAGGTATGTGTATGTTTTCTTCTCAGGAAGAGACGAGGCTCCAGCTGATGTTTGCATTTTGCTCCCAGCATCTTTCAACCAGCAACACTGGAAATGTTTCATATTTACAGACAAATGCTTATCAGTAGCAAAACTAATTCATAAAAATAATCGATAATCACAAAATAAATACAAACACTTCTAAGTCCTTTATTTCACTGCCACTCTTCAGTGTCACATAGTCTGCATGTAAATACTTCCATTATTATCCTGTCTGGGGACAAATCAGAATTTTCAGTGAAGCATCTGGCAGAATCAGTTATCCATATTGGATATATTATTATAAATCAATGTGATCTATCCATACCAAAATCACACCAACGCCAACAATTCTATTTCCGCTTCACAATTTAAAAGCTATGACACACCCTGAGTTATGATCCGTGACGTTACTCAAGATTGAGTTGTGGTTTCTGTGCTTGTAACATTTAGCACAAACGTTTGCCCGTTTGCTTTTCTCTGATTATCTCCCACTGTGTGACCTCTGGCTGCTGCAGGTCGTTTAATGTTGAGGAAACGGTTTAAAATCGAACTGGGCACCATCTGCCATGCATGGAGCAGCAGACAGACAGACAGAGTGGAGTCTGGCTTATTGACATATTTACATATATGGAATTTCTAGGAGAACCTCAGATGATATTTTGTTTTCTCACTTTTACATATTTACCAACTGCATCTCCTTTCCATTTACTATATCAAGTGTGTAAGGTGTCGGTGGGACTGGGAAAGTTAGTCCCATCTTCAATTTTGAAAAGTTTACAAGACAACAAGAAAAGGCTGAAAAGTCGACCCGAGAGAAATGTACCAATAAACAAAAACATTTGACCTTTCTAAACCGTTTGGAGAGTCAATCATATTTATAGACTTTAATTCACTACACATATAAATAATGCTGTGATTGATTGTTGGCCTCTTACAGCTGCTGATCTCATCAAGTCTTCTTACTTTCATTTTATCTGCTCTGATATTTGTTGATTGCACTGGGAATCATTTAGAAATACGGTTACTCATAAGTGTATTTTGAGTAATTTATTTTTCTTCTTAATATTCCCATTGGGAAGTTCCAAGTTATGAATAATTCACGTGTGCTTTCCATTTGTAAGTATTTCCCACTTTCCAGTCAATCTTTTCAGTCAAGCACCATTACAGAACTATAAAAATCTTTCTCTGTTTCTATTGCTGACTGCTCCTTGGGGAACAGAAAGGGAGTATCTCAGTTAGTAAAAAGTCCATTTTCAATAGATTTAAATATGTGGAAGCATGTTTCAGTCTCAATTTCAAGACACTTTTTGTTAATTTCCCTGTGTAATCTATCTGCAGCTATTTCTGAATAGATGAATGAGTGTAACCTGCATGGAAAATCAAGATTGTATTCATACTTACAGCGCTGAAGCACCAGGACGCCCACAGAGTGTCGTTCCTGTAAGCTTGAGAGCTTGAAAAAAATGTATCTTCCAGAAAATCTTGTGTCATCTCATATCTGGAAAGTCAATTTTGGAAATGCAAGCAAAACATTTCTGACTCCAGTGAATGCGTGGGTCGTGGATACAAATGAGGCCTGTGGTGACAGAGGAATTCCAGGTATTAGATTTTGGTATAAGACAGGCACAGGATCATACTGAACATCTATACTTTCTCCCCAGGGGGCATCAAGTCCGAGAAGAGAGACCAACGAAGCTTACCTGAAAAAAATATGATGAGGTGCAACTGGAAACAAACCAGTTTTGCACATTTCTCACTGTAGTTACTCACAGTACCGGTAAATAACGAAAAAGAATTGCAGGTTGAGTCATTGTTCATCCCAGAGCAGATGTGTGTAGCATTCACAACTACAAGAGCCATTGTTGTTCACTTTCCACCACATAGAATGTTTCATGTTCAACATCAAAATATGAATGAAAGTTTGCTTCATATGTAAAATTCTATTCAAATTACTATTACTAACTATTTGGTTCTCCATAGATCAAATCCACAAATAAGCAATAGCATTTTAATTGAAAGCAGCAAAGGATCCCTAAAATAAAATAAAATAAAATAAAATAAAATAAAATAAAATAAAATAAAATAAAATAAAATAAAATAAAATAAAATAAAATAAAATAAAATTAAATTAAATAAAATAAAATAAAATAAAATAAAATAAAAATAAATTAAATTAAATTAAATTAAACAGACATTAATCACTCACATTCAGAGCCACGCCGCATGCGATGTACATTTTTGTTGAGTTTCTCCTTTTTGACCTTGCAAAGGAAAATAAGAGTCCTTGTGAAAATGTATCTGCAGTGTGGAAAAAAAACCCAACAAGTTTGTGGACGCTGTATTGAGCGAAGACAGACGGGCCTGAGGAGAGTTTGCTTCACTCAAATCTTCAGAAATGATAATCACATGTTGATAAAAACTGATACCCTCCAAAAATGCACAGATGCTGCACACTGCGAGCAAAATAATAGCCAGGTTTTTAACTTGGGTCTGAGACAGTGTGATAGTGAAGATAAACACAAAACAGTTTGAACAATGTCTCCGCTCTGTTTGCGTTTGACTGCAGGAATTTCACTAACATCTGAGGGTTTATTGGATTGTCAAAAGGTGAAGTCACAGAGTAAAAACGACATGTGACTGTATGGTTGAACCAGCTGATGAAAAGTTTGTGTTTTCTGCTCAAATCCAGATGGAGAAATTATCAATCAGATTAAAATCACCAACCTCGCTTTGGCTGAGATGAAAGAGCTTCTGAAACAACAGGTAAACATCTTCATTGTGTCTCATGACAGTCTTTTTTCAGACTTTAAGTCAGTAGGTAAGTAATATCAATAAAAATTGTTATGAGATACTTATATCTTTTTAATTTTCCAGATTAAGGAGATTGTGTTTCTGAAGAACACGGTGATGGAGTGTGAAGCCTGTGGTGAGCTGAGCTGCTCCTTTATTAATGATTTTCAAACATTCATTACTTCTGTTGCATTGCTGGGTTTTATGTCCTGATCTGGATTCGTTCAACATAAATTCTTGAGTAACTGTATCTGATCTTACATAGTTGCACACAAAAACATGTGCCGTAGACTGTCGTTTGACAAATTACATTAATATGTAAGTATTGAACAGATGGCATGTGACGGCCTCTAATCTCAGGTATGGGGGGTATGCAGCCTCGGCCGTCATGTGTGCCGAACCCCTGCCACCCGGGGGTGAAGTGTCTGGAAACCCCTCAGGGTATAAAGTGTGGACCCTGTCCTGATGGCACGGAGGGAAACGGGACCCATTGCTCTGACGTGGACGAGGTATGTGGAGCTGCGGTCGTCATGAAGAAACCAATACATTGCTGGAAGCTGATTTACTTGTAAATACAAGTATAATATTAGCATAATGCCATCCTTTGTGGTCAAACCATCGACCTAAAGTTCATAGATCAGCCTGAATGTCGTCATTATAAAGATTATCACAGAACCTAATTAATACGGCGCTCATTTAAATGCAGTAAAGCTATTTGGCGAGTCACGAATAGAACTTAAACACACACATGGCCTGGAAAGATTTGTCCACTAAGTTTATTTTTACTTTTTAACATCATATCCTTAAAACATAGCAAGACTATGCCTGGCACTCGGCAGGGCGCACACCTTCGCCAACGCCACATTCGTGAGCGGATCTGAATTAGCTTGGTTGCAGAGTTTGCAGTGTTAGCAGTTCGCGGCGAAACGCAGCTTCTTTGCTGCAGCCGGCGGATGAAATATTTTACCTCTCTAGGAGCTGTTCAATCCCAAAATCTAATGGATTGGTCCTGAGATGAGGACAAATCATCCCTGAAGATTTCATGCACGACAGGTCAAGAGTTTTTTTTGCAAAAAGTTGGTAAAATACCTACAAGCCAATAAATACATGCCGACAAAAACCTAACCTTTGCCCCAAAGCTTGTTGGCAAAGGTAATGAAGTGTTGTTTGACCTTTTCTTAGTTATACTACATGTGTTTTGTTTATGCATTATTCAAAAAAATGTTTTTGAAATGCTGCTCCTGTAAGACATGTGCATTTGTATTCATCCACCCACACCCTCTCTCTCTCTCTCTCTCTCTCTCTCTCTCTCTCTCTCTCTGTCAGTGTACTGTGATTCCTTGCCACATGGGAGTGCGCTGTATCAACACCTCCCCGGGTTTCCGTTGTGGTTCCTGTCCTGCAGGGTACACGGGGCCCCAGGTCCAGGGAATTGGTCTCGCCTATGCTACTGCCAACAAACAGGTTTGCCTTTGTACCTAGAAGCACTTTACCTCAGTTGCTATGACTGAATATACAATGGTACGAGTCGTCGTGATGGAAGTGTCATTATTAGTAAACCTCTATGTAGATAACAATATCCCAGTGAATTATATAGTATAGATAGTGTTTTTTCACTCATCTACAGCTAATGTCCAGATGTGCTCGGATGTAGAATTGGTCAAATCGTCACTTATCGTGTCACTATCCTTAGATTATTAGGCTGCGATCTCTCCCACATCTTGCATGCATCAGCAACACCTGCTCACCTTCTTTAATACAGTGGCAACGGCTTCTGCACCGTATCAGCACCACTCTCCTCCTTAAAGCACCAGTGTCTCCAATCCACCGCTCTCCACCTGTTCTTCTAGTGCAGGAGCTCACTGAGGTTCTTGAACTGTCTTTGTGTTCCTCCTCCTCAAGGTGTGCAAAGACATCAACGAGTGTGAAGGTCCCAACGGTGGAGGCTGTGTGGAAAACTCTCTGTGCATGAACACCCCTGTGAGTAGAAGACATGCAGACAACTACAGTACATTATGTTTCTAATATTATGTAGGAAATATGATTTTTTTTTTAAATGCACAATAGATTTAATGATTAACAATGAGGGTTTCACCTGGTGTGGGTATGTGATGTACACTCAATATGATTGGTGATGACGAAATAAATGTGAAATATACTGGAACACCGCCACATCTCCTTGCAGCCTATAACTATACAAAAGTTAAAAAAAAAAAAAAAACTGTTTTAAAGCAGGGGTGAGGGATTTATTCCACAAGAGCGCCACATAAACACACTGAAACTACCATGCACAAGTGTTTTAATTAGTTCCACTGAATATGAATATGTCTTTAATTTAAAAGTTGTACATTAAAACCCAACCGCCTTTATTTATATAGCACATTAAAGACACCACCAAAGTGCTCTACAAACAAATAAATAAGAATTAAAAGTCCACAGGTCGTGCGTTCATATACCAGGGATTTTGAGCTGTTTGTCTCCAGCCCGCCTGCGTTTGGTGTGGAATGTCAGCTTGTGATGTGGGAGGTGTTGATCCCTTTGTATGTTTGGCCAGGGCTCGTTCAGGTGTGGACCCTGTAAGAAAGGCTACGTCGGGGATCAGCGGCGTGGCTGTAAGCCAGAGAGAGCCTGTGGGAACGGCCAGCCCAACCCCTGCCACGCCAGCGCCCAGTGCATCGTCCATCGAGAAGGGACCATCGAGTGTCAGGTGCAACCACAGTTCATTTTTTAAAATTCACACGATCACCTCGCCAGCGAACCACTGCTGCCATCAACACATTTATATGCTATGACCACAATGCAGCGTCTGACTCATGCTCATATTAAGAAAACCAGAAATCTGCTACACCACTTGTCCTCATTTGCTCCTTTCTGACTGTATTTAGGACACGAAGCTGCCAATAAAAACAGTTTCCTAAAACATTTTCCATCCTGACAGTGTGGAGTTGGATGGGCTGGAAACGGTTACCTCTGCGGCCCCGACACTGACATTGACGGTTTCCCTGACGAGAAGCTGAGCTGTCCTGAGAGGAACTGTAACAAGGTGAGTTTAGCTCGTAGCCAGCAGAACCCTCTGAAGACTGCTGGCACAGAAACACAGTCGTTCAACTTCACATAATATTGTACTGTACAGAAGGTTTGTGTAAAAAAAATATCAAAATATAGACTAAGTTTAAAAAAAAGTGCCAAACAAGTGTTTTCTGGTCCTTTTTAAAAAATTATTATTAACACAAGACTCTGTCAGTGTTTCCAGTCTCTAAATGTCGACCTGTCTATAACGCTTTAAGCGGGAAATGATCATTTTTGGTAACTTCTGTTTGATTTTTGTTTAGTTATTTTCTCCATAGTGGCATGTTAACACACTATGTCCATCTCATGTAAGCAATACTTTAATAGAAACTCTGTTCAAGTTCTGGATTTTTTTTCATACTCGAAAAGGTTAAAGTATCAGTTTCGTAAGTTTTGCAGGTTTAACAAACTTTATTTCTCAACAAAAAGTTGATATGAAGGTAAAATCAACTGAAACATCCGACATTCCTCCACAAAACTGTGCCATTGCATTAACCACACTATTACCTCCTCTACTTAATGCTCATTGCAGATAAAGTCTCTTTCTTCATTGTCGGTGCTACAATATGGATTGTAGCTTAAAGGAAGTTAGTGTACAAGGTGAATATTTTTTTAATTTTAGTTTATATTTTAGCTTTTGATTTACTGAGGAACCCGTGGGGATTTCGGGCATCTCAGGGAGATTAACGGAGACTGAAGACTCTCGTTTTCCCAAAACATTAAAGTAATAACCACCCTAACCCTCTAAGAGATGTCAAAATTTTAATAATCCATTAATTTATTTGACTTTTATTGTACTAGGCATTCACTTGACATCAAATCGTTTCTTTTCGTTGCAGGGCCTGGTTAAAATGGCAGCATTACAAAAAAAGGATAATAGATAGAGAGAAATAAAAGCAATGGGCAGCTCAGTGAAGCTCATTAAGCCTTTTGGTTGTTCAGGAGTATTTTTGCTTTCTTCTATTCAGGCATATTGGTTTTTTTTACAACAGGTTTTGATGGCGTTCTCCCATCTTCACCACAAATGTCATCTTGCCAAACCTACTTGAATATAGAGACACAGGCAAAATATTTACTACAACGAAATGTCAGAATGAATTAACTGAACTCTTACGATGAAGTCACGGTATGACATTTCTGATGAAGACAGGAGGAGGACACCATCAAATTTGTCCAGGGTATGTTGTAAAAACGTGCATAGTTGCCTGAGGTGAAGATTTACAAGCAACGGCCAGTTTGACAGGTCTACTCTTGATTTTAGAAAGTGTCATATGACATGTATGGGTCTAATCTGCTTTGAGGGCCCTTGATATTGTCTTTTAATACATCTGGACCCCCGGCTGGGAACAACTTTTTATGAATGACTGAAGCATTGGAAATAATGTGTGTGAAGCTCCATGAACTCAGTTGCAACTTTTTGCTTTTGTTAATCGTAATCCTCAATAATCCTGTTATTTTCCCTGCCAGGACAACTGTCTCACCGTACCCAACTCCGGTCAAGAAGACGCAGACGGGGACGGGATTGGAGACGCCTGTGATGAAGACGCAGATGGAGATGGGATTCTCAACACGCAGGTTACTGCAGAAACGAGCCAGTGAATTTGTTACAGGAAGAAAGTGGAGTGCATGGATGTCTTCTGTGTCACGCCCTCACAGGATAACTGCGTGTTGGTGCCTAACGTGGACCAGCGGAACGTCGATGAGGATGACTTTGGCGATGCCTGCGATAACTGCCGCGCGGTCAAGAACAACGACCAGAAGGACACAGACGTGGACAAATTTGGTGACGAATGTGATGAAGATATTGATGGAGACGGTAAGTTTTGTGTCCTTATTTCAATGGATTGCCTTATTTCCACACTGGTGGCATGATTTGGTATTAATCTGATGGTTTACAAATATAATGTAACGCCTCCTCAGTTTCAAAAAGAAAAAAAAAAACAACCTACAAGCCAAACTGCACACTATAAGTCTATTGACTATGAGTTGATTGACATAAACAGAGAATGTGTGTGAAAAGATTGAACATGCTTGCAGTATTTTGCCATTTTCACTTGAATTCCAGGGATCCTCAATCACCTGGACAACTGCAAAAGAGTTCCCAATGCCGACCAGAAGGATCGGGATGGAGACAAAGTGGGAGATGCATGTGACAGTTGTCCCTACATTCCCAATCCTGACCAGGTGACACATCTTATGTGCTTTACAGCAGGTTATTGATGAAACAAGCCAGAAGTCTTTCATCAGGCAGACTTTTTAAAAAAATATTTCATATGGTCCGATGTCTCCTTAATGTTTAATTTGTATTGTGGGGGCTGTCAGTGGATTACTGTTGTATTGTCCCAGGCTACACAGAGGTTGGTGCGTGTGCAAAAGTTCCCATGAATATCCAAATACTATTTGAACAATGAGTGTCTGGTGCTTTTGCATGATCTGTCGATTGCACCACAGAAATATCGTGGAAGCATTGGTCTATCACACAGTGCAAAGGGTAATGGTTAGGATTAGGCAGCACAATTAATGGATCTTTGCCCAAATAATGGGTTAGGGTGATCAGTTGATCACGCAAATCACCCAAAAGCGCTTTACAGGTACACGTCTAAAACAAATCATAGAACAATAATGCATGGAGAAAAATGCAACCCTGAAGGTGTTTCTATTTCAGAGGAGACCATTGTGGTAGTCCCCCATATGAGTGCCTCAAAACAAACAGAGGCTCCCAGATAAAGTCACGTTAAAAACGTGAGTCATGTTTCTCAGATGGATGTGGACAACGACCTGATCGGAGACCCATGTGACACCAACAAGGACAGGTACCCTGTGACGTTTCCGCCACGCAGTGTTGTCTGGTGAGTGTCAACATCAATGACTGAGGGCCAGAATCTCCACAACTTTCCTCCAGCGATGGCGACGGCCACCAGGACTCCCGGGACAACTGTCCAGCCGTCATCAACAGCTCTCAGCTGGACACCGACAAAGATGGAAAGGGAGACGAGTGTGACGACGACGATGATAATGACGGCATCCCGGACTTGCTGCCCCCGGGTCCCGACAACTGCCGTCTGATCCCCAACCCTCTGCAGGAGGACTCTGACGGTGAGCCGAGGCCTGAGGCCTTGCGGTGCAGGAGCGAGACGGGTAATGAAACACTCGTCCGTTCGTCCTTTCAGGTAACGGCGTCGGTAACGTGTGCGAGAGGGATTTTGACAATGACACCATCGTCGACACCATAGACGTTTGTCCAGAAAACGCTGAGGTCACCCTCACCGACTTCAGGGAGTATCAGACCGTCGTGTTAGACCCGGAAGGAGATGCACAAATCGATCCCAACTGGGTGGTGCTGAACCAGGTCCAGTCACAATATCTTGTATCTTTAAGCCACCAGATACATGACTTAGGATGAATCTCGTCTCAAACATACTCTTTCTTCTGTGCAGGGAAGGGAGATTGTCCAGACGATGAACAGTGACCCTGGTCTCGCTGTTGGTATGAACAGTTCACACACAGTTCACAGTTCCTCACACATAATTGAATGAACCCGATTCTTCCGTAGAATTCTTCCCTCAGACTGTGATATTAAAACATACAGTAGGAACTTGTTGAAATTTCAGACAGTTTGAGATTCATTTCACATTTAAGAGATCACCAATTTCTCGCTCCTCATTTTCAGAGATTTCCTGGCCCATGATACTTTAGGCTCCATCACCTAAATAATGTGAATCCGGTTATTATTTCAGATACTGAACTCGGAGTTTAATGATCTCTCCCTCAGGCTACACGGCTTTCAGTGGCGTGGACTTTGAAGGAACGTTTCACGTTAACACGGTAACGGATGACGACTATGCCGGATTTATCTTCGGCTACCAGGATAGCTCCAGTTTCTACGTGGTGATGTGGAAGCAGGTGGAGCAGATCTACTGGCAGGCAAACCCGTTCAGAGCTGTGGCAGAGCCCGGCATCCAGCTCAAGGTAGTTTAGAGTTTGATAGACCACTTTTCGCCTTTCTGGCAGTTTAGGCCTGCATTGTGATAAATAAGACTGACTAAAGAGATGTGCGCTGATATTCTCTTCCTGTTGCAATAATAAATTGAGAGCAGTCTATAGATGGTCTGTCTAAAAAAGTTTCTCATTTTAAGTTATTCAAAAGACACAAGAATGAAACTACCAATACTAGTTGAGAAGATAAAAAAGCATGAAGTTGGACTTATTGTATGAGGCACTGAGTTCTCATTGATGACACACTAGTTATTGATATTCACACCCGTAATTGAAGTTTTGTCACAGATTTATCAGATGATTTGAACAATGAGAGCACAAATTTTAGTCTTTATTAATCTCATATATGAGAATGTTGCAACCAATATTTGAATATTTAAGATGCCCTTTTTCAGCAGTCCTGTCTAAATTATGGGAAAGTAGACGTGAAATTCCTTTTTTAATGTACAAATCAGTAGTTGACATGACTTAATTGAATGTCTTGCAGCTGTACCAGAGACAAGCAAACCCACAGGCGTCTTGTTATGTGTTGGGTTTTTTTTGTTTTTTTTCCAAAGGCTGTCAAGTCAAACACAGGTCCAGGTGAAAACCTGAGGAATGCCCTGTGGCACACCGGAGACACGAGCGAGCAGGTGAAACTCCTCTGGAAAGATTCTCGCAACGCCGGCTGGAAAGACAAGACGTCGTACCGCTGGTTTCTCCAGCACCGGCCTGCGGACGGCTACATCAGGTACTGACTGGAATCCCTGGAGCTTTGAGGAATGTGGTCATGTGGAACAGCGTTCTCGTGTGGACGAGCGTTTAGAATACCTGGAGGAAAACACATGCCTGCTCAGCGACAACATGCAAAATCGAAGCGAAGACTCAAACTCAGATTATTTTCACTTTTGAGGCTGTAAGGAACCACCATGCAGCTTCTACCAGTCCAACACATGTAGAATAATTCATCCTTCATACCGAGTCTGTCATGTTGAGTACGATTTTTGCATTTCTGCTCTGTGCAGGGTTCGTTTCTACGAAGGTCCCCAGATGGTCGCCGACACAGGCGTGATCATCGACGCCACGATGAGAGGAGGCCGTCTGGGCGTCTTCTGCTTTTCCCAGGAGAACATCATCTGGGCAAACCTGCGCTATCGCTGCAACGGTGAGTTGAGGCGTTCACAAGACGTCCTCCTCCTTCAGCTCAGTCGTTCTCACTCCACGTGTCTGTGCTTCAGCGACTTTCTCACTAAACTCAACACGTGGATGTAAAAAGCATCATATTGAGCGCAAAGGCACGTCTGCACATTTGTCTTCAATGTGTTAAAGCAAATACTTCTATAAGATTGAGTGGGTCCCAGAAGAGATTGGAATAAAAATGCTAAATTAATGCGTGGATGCACACCAAAATACCAAATGTGATTTTTTTTTTTTTTTTTAATAGACACACTTCCTGAGGACTTCGACACCTACAGAGCCCAGCAGGTCCAGTTCGCCGTCTGATGACAACAAACACGCTCGAAACAAAACTCGTTCCAACGCACAATTGGGGTTTCGGGAGAGAAAATCAGTGCAAAAGTTTTCATGAAAGGGCAGAATTGATGAGGACGGGAGGAAGTTCAACGGACGTTACATCAGTTCTTCATACTGGATTTCTGCATCATAACACGGTCTTTATAGCCTGAATGGAGTTATTGAGGGGTAGATTGATTCACAACGAGCCGTTACCAGGCTGTGGGAGGAGGCAGGAGAAACTCCACAAAGGACCTTGTTTTCCATTTTGCCTCGGTCTCACCATTCCCAGACGGTTTTCAGTCTTACAGAGCAAAAGCTGAAAAGACTTGTCCCATTCAGGATGTCCTCCGGAGGATCCAGAGTCTCACTATCAAGACGGCTTGTAACATGTCAGCGTGTTGTTTTGACAACCTTCTGAACTCTTTTGACTTCAATGTTTCTCACAGGAAAACGTTCCAGTTCAATTGTGTTTTCGTGGTCACGGCCGTGTCCCATGAGGGTCCTCGTGGGTTGTATTTTCTGTGTAATGGCCACTTCTGTGAACAACCTACTGTCTGAACTCCTGGTGTGAGCGGCTACATTTGACTACACTTTACTATTTCCAGGGGATGTTTTCATTCTCACTTATGGTCGTGAACTTTGGGGTCATAATAGAGAGAATTGTCATCATTGATGGACTTTGAAAACAGTGACTCAAGATAACTTTGTAATGGTCGGCACGTTTGAGTTTAACTGCTAAACTCGCGAATCATCCGCTGAACGTGTGGATCTCATACATGTTGTCCTTGTTGTACAAGAGTTAAAGGGGGGGGGGGGGGGGGGGGTGTAAGTACCAGACGTGGATGTTTTGAAACTGAACAGCTTTTAGTGGAAATCAACATTCTGAACATTTCACAGGCATGCACATATCCAAAATAATCTTTTAAATTTACATTTGAGAAATACAGGTTACAAAATAGAAACGATAATAAAGACAATATACAACAGGATTGAAACGTCATGCATGTTCACAGCAACATGCTGCGATGTTGTTAAATGACACTGGAGAGGTCTTCTCTTTTCTTTTTTTTCAATTAGCTTATTATGCAAATCAAGACTATGTGCAGAGAAAAATCTGTCTTCGACATTCAATTTAATTGACATTTTTCTTTCATCTTATAAACAAATGGTCACATAAGAAGAACCACATGGCAACAGATAAATAACTACAGATCCTTTACTACGACTTACAGGACAACAGTGATATAATGCGATTCTCGCTATAAGCTTTAAGTGCAACTTAAACTGAGTTTTTAAGAGTATTTTTTTTCCAGAGCCTTTTACATGTTTTAATGAATTGTAGAGTTGTTTATTAAAAAACAACAAAACAAAATCACTAATTATAATAATAATAATAGTAATAATAGTGGTATTAAAGGGACATTTTATTCAGACCCGTCACACTCAGGGGACAAGCAGTACAGGCGGAGCAGCAACTCTTTCCTGTCATTCAGAGATCAAGGACTCGTCTTAAAACACAGACATCTGCTTGAGCTTCACTCGTCCACTTTTTTCAGTTTGAGACCAAACTTTGCTTCAGTGCTTCATTACTTTTTCCTTTTTTTAAACACAACATTAAGCTGTGTTGAGACGTGATCCATGCGGGAAAGTGGAGTCTCAAACTAAAAGGGGGCAGCCAAGTCCAAAACTAAACAGAATATAAGACGAAACAAGTGTGAAATCAGATGATCGGAAGATTTAACGTGTCAAAAAAATGGACCTTTGACCTTCGCTTTCCGACCTTCCAGGGTTCAACCTCAAACTCTGAAAAGGCTCAACTTCAGCTCTGACAAGGGAAGATTGATTTGATCACTTCCCTGACAATCTGATTGGTTTATCTACTTCCACCAAATGTGTACAATGTGTACTACAGCGTGTCGGAGCAGCAGGATCAAGGCATTATACATACGAGGGGAGAAAATTTTGATTCAAGACTGAAGCTGAAACCTTTAGAAGAATTCTGGAGTTGACAAAGGTTAAAAATAAATATAAACCCTAAAGACAGTATGAATATGTCAATAAGGCTGAAAAGATGAAAACCATATTCAAATTTAAAAGAATAATGATTCATTTTAAAGAATAGGGTGACAAAGTTGAGAATAGCAAAGTGAAAAGTTAGGAATAGGGCAAATGTTGAGAACAAGGCAAAACGTTAGGAAATAAGAATAAAGTTAAGATGTTGAACAAAAATGTCAATGTTAGGAATAAAATAAAGTTAAAAAATCCAAGTAACTATTATCAAATATTCCGAACCAAGTTCCCATGTAGAGAAAAAGAAAAGGCAACATGTATAGAATATGATGTTGAGAACAACATTAGAAGTGAATATTGTAATAAATGTGTAGAAAATAAAGCTACAATGGTGAAAATGAAAACAGACAAAGAAAAAGGAAGAACAATGTCAACAACAAAACACATACATTGATGAAAATAAACAAAAAATCAGATTGGCTTTCCCCCAAATTCCAGACTTTCCAACATTTCCCACCGAATCTTAAATTGAATAATGAAAATGATCCTGCTCATATTTTATTGTCACTGTCGCCGTAAATAAACTGTAAATGGTCAAATCTTTCACCGGGGGTTAAAAGTTGCCGTTGTCGTCGCAGACCTGTGACAATGAAGAAGACGACATGTCCCTCATGTCTTCCACTGAGAAGGACCGCCAGGACCCGGACAGGACGAGACGTGACGCCTGTCTGGATCCACGCTCTCCTTCACTACGACACACTGAACACAAGAGTCTGCTGGACGAGAGCACGACAACCTGCAGCTGCTGTCGTGACGTGAGCACCACGTGGCAGAAAAAGAAATGATGAACTGTGGAGTGACTCAAAAAACAAAACGAAACAACAACAGATACATTCGGAGCGCCGTTCCTTTCCAGCACGAGAGTGCAACCTGCACTGAAGTAAGCCCTTTCTAGTTTTGCATCCCCTAAAATCTTCACAGATCAAAGAAAAGAAAAGAAAAGAAGAACACCAGGGAAAAAAAATAGAGATTACAAAGGAAAATAGAGAATTAAGTCTTTTCTTTTTGGCATGGAAAAATATCTCCGGAGTTTACATCTGGTGTGAAACAGTCAGCATTCACAATCGGGTAGGACAGTCTCTGCTCATGAACTAGGAAGTCACAAATAAAGTGCGAAAGCGACGAGTGGACTCCACGTTGCACAGAAAAAAAAACAGAACGCAGCCAAACCCAAAAAACAGGACAAAAGAAAAAAAAACAAAAACAAAACAAAACTGATACTTCACCCAAATCCGGAACCTGACGTGAGAGGCAACGATAAACCACGACGGAAAATAAACAATCCTATCAGATGTGTGAAAACACACTCCACTTCAGCATAGCGAGAATCAAAGCCCTGCACACGACACCATCACTGACCCTCACCCTTTGGGGCTGGCGGCTGCTTTTCACACTGGATGGACTATGGAGCTTCTGGAGGATGTGAACCTGGTTGACTTTTGACTTTTACTTTCAGGCCACGGCCCGCGCCCTCCTTCTCAGCCAGGTGCGAGCCGACCGGAGTGCCCGTTCCAACTGGAGTACCAGGGGTGTCGTGCCGCCAGTCGGGAGGCGGATTGCAGTTGCTCAAGAAAGCCGTGGAGGTCGTGCCCGTTGGCGGAGAGGCTACAGGGCCATTCTTTAAAAATCAGAATCGACTGTCTCGCCGAAGCGTGAAACGGCGTGCAGACTGATGCTACAGTAGGAAAAGGAAGGGTGGAACAAGCAACAGTCTGATTCCTTGGAGGAATGGGGGGGGAAGGGGGGGGGGGTGATTGAAGGACTGAGAAGAAGAAGAAACCCGGTCCAACTGTAATGGGGGATTTGGAAAAATAAATAAATAAATAAATAAATAAACAAACAAACCCTCCCAAAACATTGGGTCATTTGGCGAAGAGGCCAACCGTAGGACAAGTGCCACTGAAAATACATTCTTTTTTTTTATCATTCGTGACGTAGCACTGCACAGAGATGGAGGTAAGGAGAGTCACTGAGGAGGTCACTGTCGCAGAGCACAAACCCACACATGCACCCCTCCGGACTCCGCGATCGTTATGTTGCACGAATCAAACCCCCGCGTCGCTATAGGAGGCGCCGACTGTCAGCTTTAGTCATGCATTTTGTTTCAGCTATATTGTATGTACAAGGTCAGTGTGGACGGCGGTTATTCAGCAGGATGAGGGGGGGGGGGGGGGGGGGGCAGGAGAGCTTCGACCACTGCCAGTAACGGCAACACAACAGTGAGGTTTGAACACTTATCTTATTCAGGCGTACAAACCCTTTGTTGTAAATGTGTGTACTCTGTGGAGATCCACAGCACTATTTGTATACAGAGACTTAAAGGAAAAATCCCAACACCATTCAAGCAAATGTCAGCGTTTCTATTTTTATAGGTTTGTTCTGCATTTTCTCACAAGCAGTGTTTTATTGATTTATCATTTCTCTTGTGACTGGACCCCCCCCCCAAAAAAAAAGGTTTGTTTACCAAGTATTTACATTAGACTGAGGTACAGAACAAAAAGCAGGGTGAGGAAATGAGCGTTTTCAGAGAACAGCTGGATTTACGCTTCGCTGCCGTTTTGGTTTTGGTTTTATTTCAGGGCACGTCGTCATTCATTGATTGTCATTTCGCTACTGCAGCCCTCTGAACACACGAGATCCTCCGCTTGTTCGACCCCTTTCACTTCAAATGGCCTGTGTGGCGAAGTCGGTGGAAACATCGGCACAAGAGATGGAGCTTCGTTGTAAAGTTTGTCTTGTGACTCAGAATTATGCTGTATATATTGTATCACCTGAAAATAACTTCTAATGACCCTTAATCTGTAAAATATTGTCGTTAAATTGATTTCGTGTTCAATGAGAAGAACAAAGTTGGCGAGTCAGTACCAAACTCTCAACCAAAAATCAATAACTACATGATATTCAGGATATTTTAAGAAGGGTACATTAGAAACAAATGGAAATTAAAAATATTGATTGTGGAGGTGTTTTTTGTTGTTGTTTTATTTATGGCGCTTTAAGGACATTGTGATGAACTTTCATTGTCATACCAATGACAAGAGAGAAAATTCCTTAAAAAAGGTTTATACAGCATTTATACCTGTTAAAGACGAATTAAATCAACTCGCTGTGGGACGTCACGACTACGAAGGAGTACAAGCCGGTCCTGGCAGCCAGGACAGCCACCGTGATGAAAACCATTTCGTTAGAATATATATATATATATATATATATCCAGCTTCACTCTGAAAACACATCAAACCAAACACTCCAGTGGGATTTTTCCTTTAAGGGTCCATTTTCTTTTTGTCCTTCTTTGCATAGGAATCACAGATCTGTAGAAGGTGAATAAAACCGGTGGTGGAGAATTTAACAGGAGACCATTGAACTGTGACCGGAAACCAAACGTGATTCCTTTTTGAGGGAGTCAGCAGTGTGTGTGTGTGTGTGTGTGTGTGTGTGTGTGTGTGTGTGTGCGCGCACACTTCCCATCAGCGCTTTTGGTGAGTAAATGATGAGCGCGTCTGTACAAAATCAAGACAGTTACCAAACATGACCTTACAGACCGCCACATGACTCTCAGGGAAACTCTGACAAAAAGGCTGAAGACGACTCATTTGGCTACAAATGCAAAGTCGCTGTAAATTTGACTGATTTTAGGAGACAAAAAAAAAAAAAAAAAAAGTGTTGTGAAAGTTGATTCAAGTTGGGAAAGTGGTGTAAACATCCCTGACTGTGTTTTTATTTTTTTATGTATATATATATATAAATATATATAAAACTGGAACAGGGCAGATCATGGTGCTGCGTTAAATCTATTATCGATAAATAAACTCCTATTTTTCTGTCTGCTTTCTTCCCAGTGTATTAAATAGGTGAAATAGACATCGAAGGCTGAAAAATATTCTATTCATAAGCTCTGAAGTCGGATGTTTGCATCCTAGTCAAAACAGCCGCTTAGAAATATTGAACTTCCTTCTGTCGACAACAAAAGTCAGGTGCGATTTTGTGAGAGCTTCCCTGTCAAGGAGCAAAAAGCCTCCCCATAATTGCACTCCTCCTCACACACTCTCAATCCTCTCTTCTTCCCTTTTTTGTTTTGTTTTTTTTCTTCTTCTTTTTTTTTGCCACCACTTTAAAAAACATCAACAATTTGGCTATAAAGTGTACTGCTGCAAAATTACAGTACATTGATTTGTCAAACTTTACACAACGCAACCACAAAGATCACGGACCAAAATGTTCCTCTGAAATACAAGAAAATGTCACGATACGAAAATACGTTGTCGCAATAGACACTTAAGAACAGTAGAATACTCCTGTAAGGCAAAATCAGGTGAGTTCACAGTGACGACTTAAAAAGATTTTTTTTTTTTTTAGCGATCTCTGCTTTTTAAAACAGACGCCTTTCCTCCGAACTGAGAAGAAGCTCTGACTGAAGATATACGGAATTATCTGTGTACACGTTGGCTTTTCTCTGGCTGAAAATTAATTTGGACGCATTATTTGTTTTGTTTTTTTTTGTTTCGTTTTTGCGAAATACAAAATACCTGATGATTTCGTCGGAAAAAACAAACAAACAAACAAAAAAAAAAACAATTTAAACAGCATGAAACCGACCTGTTTTTCTGAAGTTCGCGACATTTTCTGAAGCCTTGCTCCAAACAAAAAAAAATTAAAAAAAACAAACTGATATTCAAATTCGGCAACACTGACCACGACCTACACCAGAGAATGGCACATCGAACACCGAAGAGCAACTATGGGGAGGTTTTGCACTCCTTCATTAACCAAAGTCCAACAAACACATATATAAATATCGTAGTTAATCAACAACACAGAATACATCAGTGCAAGTTTACACTTGACAACAGATAGCATTTTGGCATCAAATTTAAATGATGAAATGGGAGTACAAAATCTTGAAACAAATAAATAGAACGTATAAATACACGAAGCGTTAAAAACATACAGTACATGATGAAAATAACATTTGGTTGTCAAAAAATAAAGCTTTGGGTGTGAGATAGAAAGCCATTATGGCATGATGGGGAAAACCGATTCATCTTTTTTGCAGGTGTTTGGGCAAACTGCCTGTTATCTCTCTCGCTCTCTCTTTTTTTTTTTAAATACACAGCCGTTTAAAACGGGTTTGGTTGAGCCCAACGTCCTGGCAGCGTCCTGCTACAAGCAAATATCAACAAAACCAACATTAAAGTGGATATGGAAGAAATAAAATCGGGTCAAATGTGCATTTCTCTTGGAATATATGTGGCATGTAATGGTACACTGTAAACACAGCAGCCGAGCAAAAGCGCTGAGCGACCGATTCTCGTTCCAAACGACAGCGAGGACACTCCTCCGGGACGCCGCTGGACGTCTTTTTTCCCCCCCCTGGTGTCTCTTGGCGGCGCGTCGTCTCAAAGGGCTTCACTGAGTGGAGGGCGAGGTTGGACAGCTGGACGGCCATGCAACGAGGGAGAGGGTTTTATCCTGCCCTTGCTCTTCTCTCCATTCACAAGTTAGTGCGTCTTTTTTCTTTTTTTTTCCCCCCTTATTTTTCTTCTTTTTTTTTTTCCCGACTTCCTCTTTGTACCCGAGCTCCAGCCGGCCTCCCTCGTTTACAGCCGGTCCATCCTGAACGTGTCCTCGGTGGCGGGGTCGGCCAGCACCATGTCGGGGTCGTTGAGCATGTGTAGTCCGTCCAGGGTGAGCGGGTCGATCTTCAGCTCGTCCAGCGGGAACTGAGAGTCCGCGTCGAAGCTAACGTCGCCGACGCCCGCCAGAGAGTTGGTCAGCTCTTTGGAGAGGCTTGGCGGGGATTCACCTGTGACTGAGAGACGTGAGGTCGGTGAACACCGGGCCGGCTCGGCAGGGATGAGGTGACTAGAGCCCCGTTTCCACCGCACAAAAAGTGCGGGTATAGACCGGTTTAGTCCGTTACGGTTCACGTTTCCACCGCAGGAATGCGGAAACAACCGCACCAAAGGCGGTCGCTTTTCCGCAACCCTTCCGTTGAGGTACCCAGGACCATGGAACCGGTCTGAGTTTAAGGAGCCGTCTGCTGATTGGTCAGGGATTTACTACACACCCTCAATATTTTAATATATCGGCTGGATGAATCCTCTGCTGTCAGCGTGGTCAGCTTTTTTTTTCCCTTTTCTTTTCTTTGCTGCTCAGCTTTAGTGTTGGTGGTGGGGATTGGGACTTTGCATGGCGTTGGAGCTTTCTGTTTGCAGCATAACGGCAGTCGCCGCTTCCGTGTTGGTTCTGAGAGAGTGAACGCTCCGGCGACTTGCCCCGCACCCGGCTGGCTGCGGCACAGAGCTGCGCCGGTGCGCTCCGAGGCTCCGAGCTTCTCTGCATCGCGTCCGCGGTCCTTCCCCGCGATGCAGCAGCACTGACCGCGAGCACGATCAGCACGGGGTGGCTGCTCCTGCGTTTGAGCAGAAAGCTCAAGGCTCCCGTGTCCCGGAGCCCTCGGGTGCGGGGCAAGTCGCCGGAGCGTTCGCTCTCTCAGAACCAACACGGAAGTTGCGGCTGCAGCTCTGCTGCTGCAAAAAATAACAGCTAACTAAACAACAAGTGCAAAGTGGAGGATGTAAACAACAACAGAGGATTCATAAGATCCAGATCTGTAGCCAAGCTGAGACGACTGTTGTAACGTCACATATCTGCGGAGCTCTTAAGCCCCACCCACTTTTAAAGCTCCTTTCTGCGGTGGAAACGGGTACCAGATATGGCTCCGGTTACGCTTTCCGGTTACGCTCCGTACCGCTCCGTTCCGTCCCCGCACTTTTTGTGCGGCGGAAACGGGGCTTAAGGCCTCGTTAACACTGCAGGGAAATGAGACGCAATTCTGAAGTGGCTCGTGTCCGACCTGTTTTGTGGCCGTGTGAAAGCGCTAATTCAAAAATAATTTCACACCAGACCCAGGCCTCGTTCATATGTGGTACCGATTCGGATATTTGCCGACATGCGACTGCTTGGTCGGCTCGTATGTAACGACCACACTGGCTGAGCAGCGTTGCCAGGTATGGCTTGTATCCCCCAATTGGGGAGCAAAATTCTCCTGCTTTTTTTTTTTTACCTTGTATATTTTGTGCTTTCAATGTGTTTATGGTGTGCTTTTTTTAATTACACATAAAATATTTTTACGGTCTGAACAGGATTTCTAGACAGGCTGAGATTTGGGCTGGTTTGTATTGAGGTGTGTGGGTTTTACATTGTTTGGCCTGAAAACCGTGAATCACATCTGGCAACCCCGGCACTGACCGTCCATATGTACCTCTGTCAAGAGGGTCTTCTGTGCGGTGGGGCCTGAAAACATCGGGTCTGATCACGTTGACACGGGAGTCTGATAGAGGTTGCGTTTAAATGTAATATTAATGATCAGGCAAAAAATAAATAAAAATTGACTACCAGCAAAAAAAGATTGGAATTGAACACGAAGACCTGCAGTGTGAACGGAGCCGGATCCACACTAATTTAGACCTCCAACCTAAATTGCCGTACGATTTTCCATTTCACATATGTCATTGTGATTTAAGATTTCTGGGCAGCTGAATGAAGCAGTTTTGAAATTGCACACAGACATAACTTTAAATCTAACCATCCAGGAGAGGAGTGGAGCTCAACGGAAATGGAGAACAGCATCTTTCGAGGTTGGTTAGTACAAGGAAACTTTGAACCCGGTCACACAATACCTCACTTCAATTACGCGGTATTTGCATGAATTGTCCATTTAACAAGCCATCTTCTATGGTTAATTTAATCTAGTGTTTTTCAACCACTGTGCCGCGGCACACTGGTGTTCCGCCAGATATAGTCAGGTTTGCTGTGGGAAATAATCCAATTTCACATTTTTTTCTAAAAATCATTTGCTCTCACAGCCGCTGTCAGCTGTGAGGGCAGTGTGTTGAAGAGTAATCATGTATAAATACTCTTCGCCAATAGATGGCAGCACAGAACTTTGCCGTTGAAATCGAAACTTAACAGACGCCAGTCTCGTTAATCACCACCACCTGCGCTGCTCCCATCTTGTATCAAAGTACTGTGTCAGTAACAGTGATGGAGAAGTTTTTAAAAGGAAGAATCTAACCAGGATATCAGTTCTGTGTTCATCCATCAGGTCCAGGTTTCACACTGAGTGAGTTTTTTTTCCTGTATTTATTTGATTCCTGTTGATGAAACTTTGATGAGAATGACTTTATATTGTTAATATAGGCTACAGAGTTTCACATTTTAACATTTTTGGGTGGTGGTGTGCCTCCAGATTTTTCCAAACATAAAAGTGTGCCTTGGCTCAAAAAGGTTGAAAAACACTGATTTAATCTATTTAGATACATTAGAATCCATAGTAGCTGACTGTATGTGTGTGGCTACCTGTGAGGATGATGTTGGGGATGTTGCTGTGGCCGCTGTAGCCGAGCTGCTGGGAGTCCTGCAGGCTGCTCCCCGTCAGCCCCATCATGGCCGCCTGGGTGTAGTTCAGGGTGGAGCACTGGCTGTAAAGGCTGGTGGAGCTGATGGGGCTCTCGATCATGTTGAACTGCTCCAGCTGAAAAAGCGGAAGGCGCGACGCGACACGGAAAGAGGGGTTACAAGGGCAGCATCGGCTGTGGCCGCGCGTTGAATCTTCGGCGAGCTCCCACCTGGTGAGAGAGAGCGTTGGTCTGCCTCGACGCCAACTGCTGGTCGTAAAAGGAGTCGCCGAATATGCTGCCCACCACAGGGATGTGCTGGCGGGAGGAGAGAGAAAGCATAAGTGGGGGGGGATTAACACAAAACAAACTCCAGAGCAAGTCACAGAGATGTGTCGACAATTACAGGCACGCAACCAAAATTGAGCATAGAGGGAGGCCGCTTCAGCAATGAATAACAAACAAACAAACAGAAGAAAAAAAACAAGCCAAAAACACCAAGTCACAAAACTATCGCACTGAGCGGTGAATAAAGCAGATGGTTTTCATGGCGAGGGCTGTCGCGGTTAAGATACGAGAGGGTTTTCAAGATGATAGGAATACAGAAAATGTGACATTTTCAGAAGGATCAGTCTAAGACTGAAACTTCTTAATCATTTTAACGTGACAAAAAAAATAAAGACACAGCATGGACGTGTGAATGTGATGCGTTTTTTCTTCCTCCAGTGCAGTGGCGTGTGACCCCGCGGCAGCCCCCGTTCACCATGAAACAAACACAAATTGACTTATTAAAGGGAAATTTTGGTATTTTCAACTTGGGTTTTGTTCTAAAGTTTCTGTGCATTTCTGCTATCAGCCACCGCAACACTCAACTCACCACCGTGGCGACGATTTGATGAAGCAACTCTACTTTTTTTTGCTCGTCGTCGGGATTATCTGAGAAGGTCCTGTGTGACTCTACATGCGGTGGTGGATCAAATGTCAGCGTGACTGTTGGATGGTCACAGAAGAAGAAGAACACCGCCCAGGTTGACAAATGCTGGAATTTCTCTTCGTAGATTTAGTTGCAATGAGAAAAGCACCACTGAACACAAAGTCAACACTGTGTGGATGGTTTATTTTAGTGGTGGAGTCCCAGTGAAACCATTAATACAACTCTCGCCAGTCGCCGCTCAAACCTTTCACCCCAGAGAATCAGTGGAGTGTCGCTCGTCACTTTGAGTGGCGTGTCGCTCCGAAGAGCTCCAGTGTGAAATCTGATTATCGAAATAGGAGTTTAAATGTTTTCTTGCTGTTTTTCCTGTTGCAATAAAATGTTTTTTGACTTTATATGGCTTTTTGCCATGACGTAGTCCTGTACCTTAAAAGAAAAAAGTCCACCGAGCACCTGAGGTGCAGTAATAAAACATGCTGCCAAATGTTTTCCTGAAGACGAGGGAAAAGCTGTGATGACCACAGACACTCTGCCGCAGGATGAAAACCGGGGGCACATTTTAGTGTTCTAAAGATGTTTTGCACTCACAATTACACCGGTGCTCTGACACAGGCGACCGCAAGGGAATTTTCTAAATGTTCCATTTGAGTAGTTTGACGAGTTCATGTAACACGGTGCGATTTGAAAGGTTCTGTGAGGAACATATTGTATTCAATCTTCTTTCAACATATTCTAAGTATTCTCGGAAAAAAGTGCCGGAAGTTGATAGTTTGACTTGTTTACAACTTACAGAAAAAAAATAAAAAGAGAGAAAGAAAGCATACGATATGAATCCCGTCTGGGAAATTCCTTCCTTGCATTCAACCCATCTGATTTGAAGTTGACCTTAAATATACATATTAGGAGCAGTGGGCTGTCGGGGGTCAAAGGTCTTCCTCAGGGACCCACAGCGGTGACCTGTCGGCTGCTGGGCAGTGGGATTTGAACCTGCGAACGTCCAACCCTCAGTCCCCCTCTCTAACATCTCGCCCACCACCCGACAACCCTAAAACTGTGCGTTTAGCTCTAATAAGTTCTAATAAAGTAAATGTTTTTCTCATTTTTTATTTACAAAAAGCCCCCAAAAAACAACCGAAACATTTCATAATTGCCCGCCACACTCACCCACCCGTCCCCACTCTGCTCCCACCGACTGTGGGAACTGACCAAGATTAAAAGAAGAAGAAAGGTGAGATCTCTCAGGGATCCAAAATACGACTCATCTGTTTTTCTTTAAAAAAAAAGCATTGTAGCCATTTTTTTTTTTTAGATTAATAGATTTCATGTTAATATATTATACCATTATATAATCCTATTTTATATTATATCATATTAATAAGTATTGTCATGTCCCCAAAACACACACACACACACACTGAAACCCGCGGCAGTAAAACATCCGAGCCTTGTTCACACACGACGTCCGGAACATCCAAGGAGACTAAAACATTTCCCAAGCGACAAATGTTCAGGGGCCTCCAGCACAAAACTCTCCCAATGTTGTCATGCACACAGTGAACGGTGACGGTGACGATGAAGGGATGAGTGGTTAACTGCAGACACTGTCCACGATTAGCTCCCCCCCCCCCCCCCCCCCCCCGCACCCCCCAGGAGCAAAGCCCTTCCCCGAACAGCAGCCAGCCAGTGGGTGGGCCCTTACTTGAGGCGAGCCGCCGGGGGAGAAGCCTTGATTGGAGACTGGGGAGGTTGGAGACTGAGTGGCTGGTGAGCCAGTCTGATTGCGATACTGTTGGAGGGAAGAGGGTTAGCTCGCACGAGGCTTCATGCCCGTCACACACACACACACACACACACACACACACACACACACACACACACACACACACACACACACACACACACACACACACACACACACACACACACACACACACACACACACACACACACACACACACACGCACACACACACACACACACACACACACACGACTGAAAGGACGGGGCGTGAGGCGGCCGCCGACCTGCGATAACGTAAAGAGTGTGCAGGGCGGGACATGACACCGGTGAGGGACACCGGCGTCGTGTCCACATTTGCGTAAAGACTGATATTCAGATTAGGAAGGAGCGACTGGCCACACACTGCTGGTTTTACTGGTGGAGATGAAATCAATGCATTTGATCAACATCTGAACCTTTTTTAATAAACTCTAATTCAAATCGCAAATAAATATCATTTGCACTCTTGTGGGCGGTTGATCAAATGAATTTCTAGACTTGATATTTGGTCTTTTTTGTCAAAGTAAATGTCACATCTATATTTGTGGCAAAAGTGCTCGGTCCCTAATGTGGCCAACTCATAGTGACAATAACTTCTCCATCGCTCTTTCTATGATACAGACCACTTATCACCTAAAAACAAAATGCAAAAGGAAAGTAGAATTTGTTGATTTATTCAATTCAAAATGGTGGGCAAATTATATCTCTGAAAATCATTAAGCCATCAGTATAGATATGTTTCTGCTGATAAGATGATTTTCGCCCTACAATAGTAAGTAGCACAGAGCAGGGATGCATTCTGGGAAGCTGAAAAACTCTCAGGACAACAAAGTGGTCTAATGAACGGAAGATCAGGGGGAAAAAACAAAAACACAAAACGCTCCCGGTCCATTTCGTCAAACTTTCCCGCCTCGTCTTCCCCTTCCTCACTAAAACCGTCTGGTTTCTTACCGAGCCGATGCTGATGCTGGCGGTGGTCTGGCTGTCTGGGGAGGGGCTGCTGACTGCGGCGCCGGGGCTGCCGCTGGAGGCGAGGGTCGGCAAGGTGATGAGCTGGATGCCCTGCGGCAGGGCCTGCTGCTTCTGGAGGTCGCTGAGCAGCTGAGCCTGGACCTGAGCCGTCAGCTGGTTGAACAGGGGGTACTGGGAGAGCTGCTGCTCCAGGGTCAGCGGCTCTGTTGGCAGCGCCTGCAACAAAGGAGCACGCGAGGCAGTTTCATCCAGCGAGGTACGTGCGGCATTAACTGACGGGGTTGGAGTCCACGCTGAGATTTGATGCTGTTTGTTTGCTTCATTTAAAAAAAAAAATACACCGTGAACCACTTGTTTTTACTCATATTTGTGTAAAATAGGGACTTGTTGGGACGAGATATCCAGCCGTATGCAGGCAGCGGTGTGAGAGGGTGACCAATTGTACGAATTCCCAGACTTTCAGATAGTGGAAACGCACTAAACTAAGAGAATGAGACTCTAAGCTGAAAACTCCTCATTGCTGTAGCCCAGCCATCTGCCACCCCTTGCTGGTTAAAAGAAGCCATTTCAGCTACTGTCTCTTTAAAGCTCCTCTCGCAGACTTCATTCTGATGGGCTGCCTTCCAGGAACGCCAGTCTCTTTAACAACTCTGCAGCCTGGCAGCATTGAGGACGGGTAATTTGACACGAGCCTCTGGCTCACTGCTGATGTATTGGAAGCAGCTGCAATCAGCATATGAACAAGTTTGCAATACGCTGGCGTTTCAAGCAAATGATCAGAGCGGCCTGAAGCTTTGTTACTCCAAAACATTCGGTAAATATGAACAAGGGCAGTGTAATGAAAACAATATCGATGCAAGACTTTCAGGTGAAATTAAGGTTGGTTCTGAAGTTTTGACCTTCGTTTCTGGAGAACATTACAACAGAAGTAGAACTGCTCTTTGCACTGGTTAACAGGCTTAAACCCTCCAGCAGCTGTAGAAAACAACCTCTTTAATGGTGAACGTTCAGAAAAGATTGGATTTTAGCCACAACTGTCCTGTTTGACACGAGGCAAGGTGTGTATGGAAGGAGTTCATTGTTTGTGGTTCACTGTCTCAGTCTTTACTAAGGACAGCCCACTGCTCTGATCTTACTGAACATTCATTTCGAGGAACAACGTTATCGCCCCGTAAAACCATAATTCAGTGAATTACGGAAGAGAACACATCACGTCCTAAAACTGCACGCTGCTTCAGTCAGTTGTCAGTTTATCTGCCTTGAAACTATTAAGAACTATTGAAGCTGCCAACTTGTGTTTGTGGTTTCATTTAGGTGAACACAAGTCCACAAAAAAATATAAAGTGTGGTGCAAACCTACAATTGCAGTCAAGCTGGTATTGCGGTTATACATGTCCAGAGCAGTGAAGTAACCTTATGAAAACTGCATCATAGAAACAAAAAACACGCAGTGAGAGAATCTTTTCATAACACGCATTAACAAATGAACGACTATTTCAACAAGTTGTTAGATAAACGAGGATTCAGCCAGAGATATTTGGATTTCTATTTTGGTTTTTAAATTAAAACGTGTATTTGGTCAGCTTATAAAGGTGCTTAAACAAGAGGGAGTTTACTTTTACTTTGTATTGCAAATTCAACTCAACAAATTCAATAACAGATTTCAATAGTGACATTAGCCAGCTGCTCTATGAAATATAAATGACCTGCAAACTTTCCATCCAAAGTCCACTTCTCCAGCCTCCAGGCCTCAAATATACACTGGTTATAAAAAATGAGTAGCATATTGCATACTTGATCCCTCAAAAGTGAACCAGGTCCAGTGCAGTTCGTCGCCACTGGCAAATTTCGCATAAAAGACAAAGCGATCCGCGAAATGTTCCGGCTCATTTACCTGTGTGATGTTAACAGGCGAGGAGAGGGTGGGTGACAGCTGCTGCGGCGACTGCTGAAGATGGAGGTCAGAGGTGAGGATGAGCGGCACCACGGGAGGCTGACGGCGCTGTGCCGTTACCGTCATGGTCGGCTGAGAGGAGGTGGGGATCCCTGAGGGGCAGAACGAAATATAAGCGATGGCGAGGAGCGATCACGGCTCTGAGCACAACACCATGTCGAGTAATGAACGGGACAATCTTTTTGACCAACAGGAAAACAATGAAATTATGTTGTTGTTGTTTTTTTTTAACAGAATCAGTAGGTTGACACTGTAACTGACGTTTCACGTGACTACACCTAATATGTTTAAAAAACAAAGGTGTTTACGCTGCAGCAGTGGGCACAGGGACAACGATGTAGTAGGTATGCCGGGCCATGGGAGGGCGCTGTTGCTTGATTTTTGTAATGAAACCACACAGACATGTGCAGAGAACAACATGATATAAACCTGAAGAAAATGAAGAGAACTCAAGATCCATATGGACTGATGATGCATCGGATTCTATCAGAGGAGATCCTCAACTATAAAACTACTGATATGGACGATAAAACTAGTATCCAGACCGTAAGTAATAACGCTACGGTTCGGCCATGTTTGTTTACAAGTGGACGAGCAGAGGGAGGGGGAGAGATGCGCATGTGCAGTAACAGGCTCTGTAGCCTTTCCACGTTGGGAACTGGGTTAAAAACTTTGTGGATATAGTGTTTCTCCACGCTGGTGCAGTGTAAACTGACCCCCCCACACCTGAAGAAAGTTTTGCAGATACACTCGTATTCGTTGTCGTGTAAACTGGGCCTCAGTGATGCTCGGATAGAAAAACCACCACTAACTCAAACCGGCATACAACTAGAGGCAATGATTACAAGTGAACGGTAATTGTATATTGTTAAAGCTTTAATTGTCTCAGACCACTTCACTGTTGGTCACATTCACACGTGATGGGTGAGGTCCAGTGCTCCACCTGCATTGGGAGCAATTTGGGGTGTGGCGTCTTGCTCACAGACACTCCAATGGAGGATTGAACCGACCACTGAACTAGAAGACGACTCGCTCAACTGACTCAGAGTCGCCATAATTATAAAGTAAAATCAAACAAGCAGTAAAGTTTTATTCAACATATTTGATAATACCACAAACGTTGTTTTCTTTTTTGCTTCATGTTAATTGTCACAGTTAAAAAAATGACAGAAGTCCAGGCTGTAACACTGAACTGTTACTGTGTCACTGACACACCGTCTTGTTTTAACTGTTCCTTCTGAGCTGTACGATGTCAAATGCATATGAAAACACAAGCTACCTGCAGCTGACGAACATCCAGCCATAATTAAACGTCTCAAGGGTCTGAAACATAAATTTCAATTCCGTCTTACGCGAGACGATTCATTCAGTGATATGAGGACTTTTTTACTATGACTTCTGGACACAGGGGACTGTGCGACTGCTTGGTAGTTAGTGATCAGTGATGGAGAAGCCGCAGGTTACCGTGACTGGCAGCACTGATGCCCAGGTGGGTGAGGTTGGTGGTCAGGCTGCCCGTGCTGTTCGCCGAGCTGAGGGAGGGGAAGGCCACAGGGTCCTCGGGGTCCAGCGGAGTCGACAGCGGGGGAGGGAACTGGATGTTGGTTAAGTCGGGTAGCGACCCCCCGGTGTTGTGCGCAGCTGGGAGCACGGAGGGGTTCAACTCCTGGTCCGGCGATGGGAATATACTGGGAGAAACACATTTGTCGTGTCATTTGTCTTCCTTGTGGCACTGGATATGTACTCAAGACAAATTAATACCACAGCACATAATCGTGATTTCCTTTTAGATAATAAGCCTTAGAAAGAGTTAAAAATAGTAAGTTGCCTCAAAGAATGGCTCTCGATTCAAGACAGTCTTACTGCAAATACTGGCATAGGTCCTTTCTTTGATAGGATCCTTTTTTTTTAATGCTAATTTTCTCCTAATATCTTCAAATTAAAGATAACAATAATAAAACTGCATCCAAGAGTCATAAGAAAAAGTCATATATCTGATCTTTGTTGTGAACGCAGCTAAATCTGCTGCATTTCCACAAAGTGACTGTACCGAGTGTCCGTTCATGTAGCACTGCCCTCTCCAAATAAACTAAGAAAGAAAGACAGACAGAACATGAATCAAAACTTGCCACTCACTTGATTCCCGGGACGTCACACGTGTTGGACTTGGGAGAATCATCCTGAGGAGACAACACAGGCATGAGCGGAGCACCTCACACTGAAGGTGTACACTTTGCAGCCCTCCCCTGTCCCGCCGGTACCTTCTTGTCATCCCACAACTGTTCCTGTGCCTCCTGGTCTGCATTCGACTCCGAGCTCTCCGTCCCAGGCACTGTTAGCAGCAGTACTAATTAGTGAAACGGCAAGACTCAGTTGCTTGCTACGGCAAAATACACAACAATTCAAATCAGTGAAAGAAATGAGTCATCAATATCGGAGCCAGTCATGCAGAATATAGCGCTGTGCACCAGATTCCTCAGTCTAAAAATAGCAAGGTGACCACCAGACAGCCTGAGTATAGGAGCCGGCTAATCTCGGAATCCCATTCGATCAGAGCCTCACACATAAGACATGATCAATGGACAATTATCGATTCGCCTTCGTGGATCTTCCCGGATCGGCTTCAGTTGAAGACGCGACTTCTGCACGGCCCGCTGGTCTTCACCACCACGCTGAAACTCTTGCTTTCCTAGAGATCCGTATCCGTTTACCACATAAATGTTTCACCGACAGTGGAGCTCTGCTTCTGTGTGACATCCACCCTCGTGTTATTCCAGGTTTGCCGCCTGCACCAGTACATTGCACATTAATAAATAAGAACCGCTCGGCGTGTCTGTAATTGGATCTCCTTTTTACCTCGTTTGGGCTGCAGCTCCTGTGATCCCCCTGCAAACACCTCCTGGGGCTTGGGATTCATGGCGCTCTGGTGCAAGGCAGAGTCCGAGTTTGTCCTGGACGTGTTAGAAAGACGACACGTCATCAAAGTCAGTGCCACACACTGCTGGAGAGCCACTGGAAGAGCTTCACATCCCACAAGCACCAGGTTACATTACTGACCTTCATTTTGCCACCGCTGGCCATTATGTGGCCTTTGTTTGAAGATTTTAAATTTAGTAGCAGCAGTTTTTTTAGTTTTTTTTTTTGAAGTGGGCTGTGTGGTAGTATGGCCTCGTTATCATTTTGGCAGGTAGAGAAAGGGGTGTGGCTTACCTTCTCCAGCTAGTGTCTGGTGGCGGGGAGAGGTAAACTGAGCTGTAAGGACAGCTGTCAATGTGAATTTAGTCAAGGCGAATGAAGCACAAAGGATAAAGTCAAGATTTGAGATAAGCTTCGTTTTAAAACGGCACCCGATACGTCCAACCGCACACAAGTGTAGGATTGACAATTTTGATCCTATCCCATGCAGCTAAATGGGGGGGGGGGGGGGGGGGTAACTCTCCATAAAAGACCCATAAAATCATCATTACAGCCTGTTTAGTAATTCTAACATTATATATCTGGTTGTAAACGGCAGTTATCAAACTAATAATAATAATAATAATGATAATAAGCTTAACTTTAAAAGCAATAACAATTCAAGTTAATGAATCGAGGTTGGTTTTTTTTCGTTTAACAAAAACCTTATAAAAAACTATTTTAAATGCAATTAGAAAAATGCAATTGAAGTCCTTTCCATCGCAGTGATTCACTGTTAATTTGCAAGATTTCTGGAGTTTTCAACATGCACGTTTTCATAAAGTCACCATCACGGAATTGCTTTTTAAGAACTATGCGACATGCCGCCTTGTGCTCTTCCTTGGGTTCTTCTCTGTAAAAAGCATCTTTAGATAACGTGGACATTTGAGCGCGATACAAACAAAAATGATTGACACCACAGTTTTGAGGCAAACGTGTGGTGAGAGCACACTTTTTAGCGATGAAGTTCTCTAAAACTATTTGCCCAGAGGCGTCTTGTGATTCGCAAAAACACATTTGGGAGAATTCACACATAGGTTCTCGAAAGAGGATCATGAAGTAAACCATAAAGTATGGTGGCCCGTAAGCGCCAACACAATGCGACAACAAACAATTGTTGCTGTTCACAAAATGTTTGAAAAAATTATGGAAACTGAGAACTTTACTGCTTGTGGCTGTCTTTTAGTTCGCTATTACCAACGTTGTCACATAAACCAGGGTGAAACACAGGAAGTCCAGTTTTTACTGTAAGCAAAGCAGCTCCGGAAGCAGATTCAGACCAAGACTTCTGACTTGAACTCAGACCAGAGCCGAGGCAAAATCAAGGCCGTCTGAAAGGATATTTGACGTCCGTGTTTGTCGACTGAAAGCGGCCGGCGATGGGGAGAAGTGATGCGGTTCCGGTCGCGGTAAACGCGCTCCACCAACCCGTGGTGCCTGGTTGTCCGGCTGGTATCCAGCACCGAGTTCTAGGGGTGAACACACCAAGTGAATGAGGCCAGAAGAATGCACAGCCTGCCTACAGCTCAACACTAGCGGTGCACAATGTGTTCATTTTTAAAAAAGAGAATGAGTCAAGCCATGGGCCCCCCCATACTGATGCTTGAGTTGGCAAATGTATTTAAAGATGGAAAGCCATGACAAGCAATGGTGTACTTTAAAATTTAGAAACCAAATTTCACTGCAGGGTAAAAAACAAACAAACAAACTATTATAGCTTTTAGTACACAACTTCTCCTTTCACTGTGGAAGCGTGATGAAACCTGGCGGATTATGTTGTTACTGCCTTTACAGCCAACAGAACGCCTGCAGACTTTCTCAAATAGCTTTTTTTTTTTTTTTTTTTTTTTTAAAGGAATTAACTCTTTTGAACCAATCTTTCACCAAACACCGCAGTAGCCGCCACCTTTATAAGCACCGACAACTGAGAAAAAGTATACTGGACTAGAACAAACCATTGATTTACCAGCCAAGAGAGGCTAAGGGCTCACCTGAAAAGGCAGGTCAATGTTGCCATTTCCAATCTGATTGACATTGGGCAGTGAGCCTCCATAGTACTGTCCACGATTCTGCCCTAGTTGCAAATACTGGGTCTTCTGTAACTGCAACTGTGCAAAGTAAAATTGCATGAAAGCATGAGTGAATGATTGATCCGATTCACAACCCAAAAAAAAAAAAAAAAAAGAAGAAAAAGAAAAAGAGGTGCTGAGGATGAATGATGCATGTGGTTCTACAGAGAGATTAATGAATGTATTAATTGACAGATGAAACAGGGGGTGACACAGGCAGATGTTTCATGAATAATCAGGAGGCAGACGATGGTTCACATCACATCAGCTGGTGTGAATTGACACCTGACGGACAGCTGGTGTCATTACAGTCAGACTTTCCATGTAACAAACCTGGCCATTACATAAACCACATGTCTCAAAACAAAGATCAGACACAAAAGTCATGTATGTGGTGTGGAAGAACATGGCGGTGGACGACCTCTGACACCAAAGATGAACTGGACGTTGATAAATGGTGATCAGAACTCGTGCAATGGGTTGATGTGTGGGTGGTAACACAAAGAAGTCAGGCAGAGACCATAAAACTGAGCAATTAATGTGATTATTCGTTTGCCTTGCATTAAATATAAGCACAGTTTGGAGTTACACTGATGCGGCACAGTACGTTTGCACCATTTCCAGAAAACGGACCAACAATTAGCTCAGACGTTTCCTGACAACAACACAGTCCTTGACATTGTGGTCGACAGAGTCCAAACTATTAGTTGATTCATTGATTAGGTCATCTTCAGGAAAATAGGCAACTATTTTATTTTTGGTATAAACATTTTATTTGGTGCAGACTTGGTTGCCAAAGACAAAACAAGGATAACTACAGTCGGGAAACAGTGTCATGGGCATTTTTATTTGGATTCTTCAAGGCCCTTTACCCTGAATGAATCCATTGATTATTGACTAGTTGTTAAAATGTCAGCAAGCAGTGGAAAATATCAGGCTTGGCCTGAAGTTGTGTCTTTAGATTGCTTTTGTGCCACCGGTGACTGCAGTCCCAAAAACTATTCAGGGTTCACTCAGACAACAAGGTGACATCTGCAAATGTGCACATTTTACAAAGTAGTATTTATGTTTTTAAATCCCCCCCCCCCCAAAAAAAAAACAACAACAACTACTTGTTAGTAGTGAAATCAACCCCAAAAAATCTCAACATTTGTTTTTTATTCTGTTTAGGGGACTGCAATTTTTTTTCAAATTCGAAATGTTTAGTCGGGAAAAACGGATTACTTTTTGTATTTGTTTTCTGAATAATATATCAATACCAATATATCGCCTAAAAAGAAAGAAGCAAATTACATGTAAACTGAAATATCTAAAGAAAATAATACAAACTGAAAACCAGCCTTTCCAGAAGTGACTTGCCAAATAAGCTCTTAAAAACACAAAGTTGGTTGTAAGTTGTAGTTCTATATGAATCATTTACTGCTTAATTGTATACAATTTTAAACACAAACGCTGCACAGGTTCTATACATGTAAAAGAAATATACGCGCTTTGGAAAATAAAGTTATTTCTGGCAATTAAAGCGATGAAGAGAGGATAAATGTAAACAGAACGAAATTGTCGTGACCACCTTTTTGCCTTAATAAAAAACATGATTGCGCAGTTGCATGGTTTTTTTTGTGTGTCACACCTGAAATAAACTTGTGTCACGGGAGCGTTTATGTGTTCCTAGAAAAATAGCTTCAAATCTCATAATGGCATCTGGGCGTTTATCTTCGAGTAACCTCAAATTAGAAACACATATCGTTGTGACGGCAAAAAATATATAATAAAACAAAATAAATAAATATAAAAATGTGCTACAATAATTCGGAAAGAACAATTATCGCGATAACAACAGTTTGTGCCCGTACTGCTTCGTCTTGAAGGTAAAAATAATCAATTAAATCCCAGCTGTTTAACATCTGGCAGGCTGACCACAGCTGCTCCAGCCGCTACGGTCACATTTCCTCCAGTTTACTTTGATAACGTGAAAACACGGTGGGCTGTTGTTGTTTTGCTCGTTGTTGTTGTTTTTTTTGGTTTACTGCAGACGGTTTGTTTAACCATCAGCAGACAAGAGAACCAGCTCGAGCAACTGGAACAGGTGCACATTAATCACGGCTCGTGCGAGCCCCTCCGAGCCGCTCGAGGCTGCGCAGCCCCGCGGCTGCTTCTGCCGGAGTCCCGCCGCGTCCGGAGCGGCGCGCGGCGGGACTCCCCGCCGCGCGCCGCTGCGGGCTCGGGACGGTAACGTGAACTTTTGGGCGACTTGACATCCCGACGTCCAGATTTATCTCCGCAGTGGACGGCAGCTGCCAAAACAGCAATGCAACACAAACGTAAACAGCCCCGGGAGGCGGGAGGAGGGGGAGAGAGAGAGAAGGGGGGGAGGAAGGGGGGCTCTTACCCGCGCCGCTCTGGTGATGTTCAGGTCCTTCATCACCTCTTCGAACGCCGCGGTCTCCTCCGCCTGCTTCTGATTATGCAAAGCGATTTTCTCGCTAAATTTGCGAGGATTGTTAGAGGACGCCATCTTTCCCTCTTCTTCTCAATGGAATGTTACGCTACGCGACACGCCGGGGCCTCGCGCTGGCGTCATCACGCAACGGTCGGCTCGGCGCGTGTCTGTTGATGTTGTCGCCTCCTCGCCACAGCTGCTGCTGCTGCTGCTGGAGTTCAAGGCGAGGCGGGTTTGAGTTTCACCTCTGGACCACATCTACCACCGCCGCCAGGGAGGCTGCGTGCCGCCGATCTCAAATACACAGAGGACCGAAACATGTTAAACTTGGACGAAGTCACGGGGCAACATTGAAAATATCAACGAACCTTTTTTTTTGCTTAAACATTGAACGTGGAACGAGCAAAGCCTAATATTACATTTTGCACAATTTAATTTCAAATAACAAAAACCCCACATCAATGACATTAATTTCTTATAAAAAATAAAACTATAAGTCAAATCTAGATTGTATCCCTCCTTTTTTCATTTGCAGCCTGCTGATTTAAATGTCAGCAGTAGACTTTTTCTCCAAGCTAATAATACATTAAAATATATACTAATAACAAACCTAATGATATAATATCCATCAATGAACGTACATTTGGGATTTGAAGTATTAATGGTGCATGCACTGTGTAATACCTGCGGGCCAGCTCTTGTAGTCATTTGGTATTGCTTCCAAATATAATTACACTGCAGGCCAATTTTGACCTGCAGGCAACAGTTTGACATCTACACCATCATAATATCGTCATAATAATAATTATGTGAACAAAAGAAGGAAAAAACAAGTCAAACTGGCCGACATGCATGATAGAGGTGGGATGCGTTCAATAAGTTCACTTATATAATGGTATTTGCACTGATTTAACAACTCCCAAAGTGCTCTAGAACGTGAGTCACATTTCTCCATTCACACACACATTCACACACCAATAGAGGCGATTGTTATGCAACGTGCTCAGTCAGTTCATCCACTGGGAGAGACAACCTGCCCCCATTGGCATGTTATTTAAGACATTTTCAGGCATGTTGTTGATTGCATTTTCTATGTGAACTTAGTGAATGTGAGCACCACCAATGTCAGACTTTGCCCATGATAAACTCTTTACATCTAAAGGCTGCAGAATGTTAAGGCACTTATAATACTGTACAAAACTCAATTTACCGTGTTGCAACAAACTGCAATACATTTTTTTGCATAATGCGCAGCAAGTACGTCAGTTGTTGAGACTGATAGCGATTGAAGAGTCTCCTTCAGTAGTTTCCAATGATGCTCAGGTTTTTGGGATTTGAATTTGAGAAGTGATGAAGAGTATAGTTGATGACCTTCAGTACATTTGGCATCATACTGGACGAACAAACCTTATTTCACCTGGATGCTATACGTTCTTATTTTATAGTCTTCGACAGAGGCCCTAAAAGAATAACAAATTCCATAAATGAATATACACGGCATTAGTAAAAACTGAATATTATGGACTGATGTGTGGAAAACCTACAGCTCTGCTCATGTATTTGCTCAAACGAAGCCTCTTGCTCCAAAATAAAACACACAAGAAGCACCAGAAGTATTTTTAAAAGATGACACACCTTTAATAATGGATGCACACAAAGCTACACAAATGCATACATTCCCCTTTGACGACAGTGGTTTCCTCTTGTGCTGCATTACTGCAATATGATGTATTTTTACAGGTACAGGTAGAACATGACGAAGACGCACTAAGGCAGGCGGGAGGCGATTTTGAAAACGGAGGCTCCTCACCTCTGTACAGTGATATTCCAAACCTGACCGTGTGTTTTTCCTTTTCAATTCACATTAAATACGATCAGAAACCTCGTACAGATTCAAGAAGTGCAACTATGCAGTCATAATAACACAAGCTGCTTCCAGCCGCAGACGGACGGACAGTGGAGTACATTATCAGTGTCATTCGGTAACTGGAGCGATTACATACAAGACATTTATCCTCTGCACGATGCAGCTGTAGTGCTTGTTTATCACAAAAAGAGCAGTACACATCGATGTTTTAATAGAGACACATGAAGTATTTATGTAGCTGCCATAAGAGGTCGACACCGGTTTATTATGTCGAGTGTCGGTGTGACAGCATGGTCGTCAGCTGAGGTTATATCGGGGCAGTCAAACCGTCTCAAAATATTAACACTTTCACGCGTCATTTTAAAGCTGCTTAAAACACATTTTATGCTCACGGTTGTGCAATTGTTACTATATGTTGATATGAGGTCTGTATAGTAATTCTGTGACAGATGTAAAAATGAAATGTTGCGCTCATCTCAAGTAACTGAACTGAAGGATTGCCCGGACTGCTCCCTTCCAGGGTTTCCCAGGAAAATAACCACCGTTGAAGAAATATGGGAGTCGTGAGGTTCGAACCCGTTCTTCCTTATTACGCGAACACAGTTCAAGCCTCGAGGACAGCGCTGTCCCAGTTCACTTATTTGAATAAAGATAACGAAACAAAAAGAAAATCTTAACAGTGTGACAAAAATACCCAATAATAAAAATAACTTTGGGGGAAAAAAAACAACACTTCCCCTCAGATTAAATGATAGGACAAACTAAAAGGACACAAACAAAGCCTTTATTTGAAACAACTAATAATGCAATCAATAATATTTTAAATGGGGGGGGGGGGAGTGTTCATTTGGATAATACTAGTGCTAGAGAACGCTCCCACTCAAATCCCCATTGATAATTTATTATCCAAATGGACATGTGCAGTAATCCTACAAAAAGAACATCAAATTTATCAAAACAGAATTGTAGTGCAACATTTGTACTTTAAAAACATCATCTTGTGTTGATAAATGTAACCCAACAGCTCAATCCTTATCAAATAAATATACACAGACAAAAACCACTAAAAATGTTGTTGCTTTGAAAACACACATTGCTAGAGGTCCAAATAAATATTTCTGCCAATATGACAAAATAGGTTTTATGTGATCTCCCTTTTTTTGCAGTTGAAGTTTGATAGGGTCTTGGTTTCACATTTCTATATCTTTGTGGGAAACAAAAATCGTAGCTTCTCAGGTCATTTTTTCCCCATAAATACATGTTTATTTAATGCTAAAAACCTTTAGTTACTCGCCGGCTTGCAAACCCCCCCCCCCCCCCCCCCCCCCCCGCAAAATTATGGAACAACATTTTCAGTCACAGGTCAGGTGTTCAGCGTTGAGTGGTGTTTTGTGGAAGTATAATTGGAGTACAAGCAATGCCGGCGAAGGATTCTGGAAAGTGCAAATCCCTCTCCCACTCATCCGTCTCTGTGTTGTACACCTGAATGATGCTCGTTACGTTGTTCAGGTGCCAGTTGTAACCCCCGACAACGTAGATCTTCTGCTCGAGCATGCAGCAGCCCACCTCAGACTGCCCTGCTCTCATGGGACTGACCGTGGTCCACTGGTCGCTCTCTGGAATGTAATACTCCACCGCCAGCACATTGAAACAGCGGTCCACGTGGTCCATGCGGCCCCCCAGGGCGTACACCCGGTCACTGGTTCCGATCATGGCGTGCAGCACTCTTGGATGGTTCATGGGAGCTTTGTAGTCCCACTGGTTTGAAGCGGGGTCATAGCAGTGGAGAGTCTTCTTGTCGTCCAACGAGATGCCGTAGCCTCCCGAGATGTACAACTTGTCGCCGCAGTGCGACCCGGCGTGGCCCCATATCCTGCGCTTCAAGGGCTCCACGTAGGACCACTCGTTCTTCTTTGGGCAGTAGCGCTCCACAGACGCCAGGCTGCCGGATCGGTTGCGCCCCCCCGTCGCATACAGCTGTCCACGCAGGATGTTGAGCTGAAACTGGATGCGAGCCTCCTGCATGGGTCGCAGGCGGAGCCACCGGCTCAGGTGCGGGTCGTAGCGGAAGCAGCCGTCGATCGCTCCCTCGCCACTGCGGTACTGCAAGTGCTGTCCGCCGACGATGTAAACAAAGTTATCAAGCATGGCCACACACGCGTGGCTGCACCCGGCCTCCATCTCGGTCAGTTCTTTGAATTGGCGGGAGGCGATGTCGGGGAGGTAGTACACCTTTGAGCTCACTGTGCGGTCATTGTCGGTGTACGGCGTCCCACCGAAGGTGATGAGCGACATGACATCGGACCGGATGAGCGTGCGCGGGGACTGCATTTCATGCTGTCGGAACGGAAGGATCTGGTAGTTGAAGGCCTCGAGGAGGTACTGGCGACACAGCACGTCCTCCACCATGATGTCCACCCTCTGAACGCTGTCCACGAGCTCAGAGGAGCGCATGAGCGGGAAGCGCACGTGGCAGAGGACGCTGCTGGCTTGAGCCCGGCGGGAGGCGTCGTGCTGGAGCCACCGGATGGCGGCGTGGAAGAGGTCAATCTCACTGCAGTTCTTCAGCTTGTTGCTCTGAAGGAAGAAAGTGAGCCGCTCCATGGGAATGTGCAGAAAGTCGTCCTCCTCCGCAATCTGGAGGAAGTGATGGAAGGTGAAGGCGTCCACCGACTCTTTAAGGGAAGACAAGCTGAAGGTGGTGGCCATCTGCCCAATGTGAAGACACGTCTCCACGCTCATCGCCGACTTGAGGAACTCCTCACAGAGCTCCACGACGGGCACCATCTGGAGGAACACAGCAGCCCCCAGGACATCCTGAATACAGTCCAGGTCTAAAGTCACTTCTGAGCTGTAGGCAAAGTCGATAATGTGTTTTAGGCCTCTAGCGGACAAGCCTTTCAGCTCAATGGTATTTTGATTCGACTCCCTCATGCCTCCGGTAAACATTGCTCTGAAAAACAAGAACAAGTGAGTAAACAACACAACGTCTGATATTTCAACTCCTCTAAATGCATGACAAATACAATAACTGCATGTGGTTTTTGTATGACTCTGCATAGCTAAGCCTGAGCTTTTCTTTGGCATAAATATGATCTTCTCTTTCTGCATAATTGTTGAGGTCATGGCAGATGAACTGAAACACACTTGAATTGGGACAAAATTAGATGCGTTTTAAGTTAAAAATATTTAGCTGCCAATAGATGACGTGTTATCAGCTTAACATCTATGACAAGACATAAAAATAATCAGAGAAAAGGCTTGTTTCAAAACTAATATTTAGTCTCATCTGGTATTGTGATTTTTTTTGTTATACCAGTCCTTATTGGGGCCTTTTCCACCGGACAGAACCAGGGGCTAAGTTCGGAGCCAGGGCCAGAGTTAGCACCAGTTCTTTGTCTTTCCACTACCAAAGCCGCTGCTAACAAGGAGCTAACTTAGGAGCTAACCAAGCGCTAACCAGGAGCTAACCAGGAGCTAACCCAGTGCTACGCTGGCTCCACTTCTTTCCTGGGCCAGAGAAAAGCCAGACCGGGGCCAGACGTGTCATCAGGTGGGGGCGGAGTTACCGCCAGATTTTCACTATTTACAAGGCGGCTTTCTGAAAACCACAGCGAAGACGGAGCCCCGGAGTGGTTCGGGCCAGACGAGATGGAGCGACCTGGACCAAACAGATGAATATAGTCTGTCTCCTCATTCTTGTATGAGCACTGTCAGCGCGAAATTTGTGCAATCAGTGACGTATCATGTTTTGATGTGATGCAATAATGACGTGGCTCCTGTTTCGCTCTGTTAACGGTGGAAAAACAACCAGTTCTTTGGTGGTGCTCATTTAAGAACCTGAACTCCCTCCTGGTTCTTTCTGGTGGAAAAGCCCTAATTAATGACCGAGTGCATAACTTAGAATTGCAGACTATTTGTTAATACTAAATAGACAATAGTTTTAATCTCTTTTGATATCGTTTCTACTGGCAGATGAAAAAAAAAAAAAGGGTAAATATATCAATTTAATGCAGTGAGTGAGGCTACAAAATGCATTTTTGCTTTGCGAGCAATATTACTGATCCGACATTGTTGCTCTGCATACAAGCATCAGTTTACAATGCTAATGGCCTCAGGCTCTGCAGACTAACCTGAAATAATCACTACAGGCGGCCAGCACCGCTTTATGGACCTGGAAGTGCTCTTCATTGATGGCCAGCACAACGTCGAGGAGTTGGCCCTGATCCCGCAGGATGGACAAGCCCTGGAGGAGGGTGGCACTGTGGCTCGGAGCAGAGAAAGTACAGCGCAGGGTGCTATTCTTGTTAGCCATACTGAAAAGAGAAAGAGGAAAAAAACAATCACAATCACACATTTCTTCCCTTTCTGAATATAGTCACACTTTCTGTAGAATTCTCCACTAAACCGTTTTATTTCCATACTCGTTGTTTCAGGAAGCACCTGCTCAGTGAAAGTGTTGCAAAGCCTAATAATATGTGGCTGCGTGTGTTGAAAGCATTGCTGTGATGGAAAGCTAATCTAATCTTCTTCAGTCAGCCAGCAGGAAATGTACTCTGAAGTATACAAAGTCTTTGCATTAGAGATCAAGTGTTTGCAAACTCAATGAGGACAGTGAAAGGGGATATATATTTCTCTATTTTAAGCCCGACCACAGCAGCAGGAGACAGGATCACAACAAAGAGTGAAAATAAACATTTCTAGGACAGACTACAACATGTGGGCATAGAAAGGCCCAGTGTCTAAGTCAGAGACGGAATGTCAAAGAGACAATAGCGACATCAAATCTTTAAAAACAATTAGAAATTGAAAGGAAGAAAGAAAGAAATCTATTGAGAGGAGAAAATTGAAATGATACGGAATCAGTCGTACAGCATCACCTGTGTTACTTTCTGTAAGCCTGTCCTCCGCTGCCCTGTGTTGTTTGACCAGACCCAAACAATGACAACCAATGACACTCAAGGCAGATTACAAATACCCCAAATGTATCCAGGCCCCAGATGTGCACGAAAAGGGATGATCCCGTGGCTCAAATCAAACAATATCCAAATTCAAATCACACTATAATACCAAGCAGAAATAAGGTCAGAGGATATCAAATGGAAATGGGATGAAGGTAGAAACAATAGAACATTGAGCCCTATGTGGACATGTATTATCCTACAACACTACATGTTTCCAGGAACTTCAGAAACCCTCAATACAAAACACCAATTTGGTAACGCGCTAACAAAAACACCAAACCTTCTTTTCAGCCTGCAAAGCATAACAAATTAAACCACTGTTGGATTGGAATTTGAAGATTTCGACGCAACCAAGTGGCAAAAAGACGAGATGAACTTCATAAAAACACAACAGAGGTAAAAGAGCTTAGAAGCCAACAGACTTCAAAGTGACTTCAGCACAAGTACAAATTGTTGAGCTCTTGCCATCAGGTAATTGAACCTCTCAACTGTACTTTTTTCTTTTTTTTAACAGGGATGTGGACAAGAAACCTGTTATTATTAGTGTAAAGTATGTCAAGATACTGAGGTCAAAACTGATTCTGAGACCAAGATGGAAATGAGAAGGTTGACTTACACAGACCAGAGTGAATGACGGTACGAGTCCAAGTAACTTTTCATTTTTGTTGTAATGATTATTAGTATACTTTTCATTAATATTTAATCTAACAAAAATGAGAGGAGGAGGGAGTACAAAAGCTATACGAGAGAGAGAGAGAGAGAGACAGCGTGAGCGTAATTCATTTAAATTTAAACGTCATACAATAAAAAAGTAATTTTAAGCAATTTATTAGCATTACGTATTCGGGCATAAATGGTACTACCTATACACAGTGCTAAAAGTACCAACTGATTATAGGTACCCCTCAAGCACCTTCTTGTGTTTTTATAATTATATATTATATTTGAAAATATCAACAATGAATAAAATATATGAACCCTGATGCTTTGTGGCAGTGACCTGGTGCCGTGACACAGGAGCATCAAGATCAAGTTTCACAACCATGGGGTGTTTCTCAGGTTTTGACAGTCAGAAGAGGATCAGCTTTCACCTTCTTGACTTTGTTTTAGGTTATTCCAAGATATTATTTGAAATACTTGTTTCTAATGTTTTCTTCCCTACCCTGAAAAGCCTAGTGTGGGGTTTGTACACCAGATCGCCCTAAATCCTCTGTAATTTAATCTTCTCACATGTTTATAATACCTGACCACTGGCAAAACTGGAAAGATTCAATTCGAAGCTGCTTGAGAGATTGAACCAGGACTGAGGCCGGAGGATAATAATAGGATGTCGTCCTCAACAGCATTCAAACCAGGTGAACCTTCACACCTGTACACTTCAAGTTCGGTTTCAGATTCTATACTGTGAAGCTGGTTTGCTTCTTCCGTAAGCCACACACACACACACACACACACACACACACACACACACACACACACACACACACACACACACACACACACACACACACACACACACACACACACACACACACACACACACACACACACACACACACACACACACACACACACACAGCAATCAGTAGGCCAACTCATCAACCAACCAAGACACCGTCATCCGTACAAGTTATGTTATTATGGAAAGAAGTAAATAAAATATAGGGCACAGATGTGTGACAATCCTATAGTTGCTTTACTAAATCCACTCTTTGCAGGGCTGCAAATGTGTGAAAGCCGACCACAAACTCTCCATCACACATTACATGCTTTTTCTTGCACAAAGCTGACAACTAAGTTTGCCTAATATGAAGCTTAGGTGAACGACAAACATCTTATTTTATTTCAAACCCATTATGATGTACTGACAAAATTCAACCTGTTAAAGGAATTCTTTTTAATTCATAACATAGGGCCTTACCTTTGCATGCTTAAAAAAAAAAAAATAAATGCGGTACTATCATGTGCTTTTACATTTGTGTGAAAATGAGTGGTCAAAACAAGGCAAACAGATGAGGCGGTTGACAAAATGACTAATAAAGTGTTCAGAAAAAAGACAAAAACAGAAACGCAAGCTTCATTAAAAGGTGATTTGACAATATCTGCTTGAAATAGTGGAAGTGTATCTCAAATAGACTAAAACAATTCCATGACTTAATAGCACAGCTGATGTGTCAAAGCTACACTTTAATGATATGGATGCATGTTGAGACGAGCCAAACTGGAAGGGAAACATTAAGTGGAGTTACTCGAGTTAATAAGTAATGAAGTACTTCCACATTAGCAAGTGTCATCGAGTACTAATGCTGGGGGGTTTGGCTGCTTCCAGTCCCTCACTCTGGGCTTCCATTTAACCACAGTCATTGTTGGATAGCATAGAATATTTATACACTTTGTAATTGGGTCTTGTGGCATTCATCGAATTACCTTTACTTATTTAACAGAATTTCTAAGAAAACTTCTAATTAAAATGTCAAAACCAAAACCTTGTTGAAGGAATGCAGGGGAACAGTAGTAATGAAGCATGTTTTCTAATTCCTTCCTAGGTTAAATTATCCGTCTGCACACGTTCTGCTGAATAATAACAGTGGTAGCTCCACCTGTTCAGAGCATTCCACCCAGGTGTGTCTGCACACGCAATTAAATCCCACTTTGACTTGCTCGTCCATAGAAAGCGCAGGTGGTGACCGCCTGGAGGCCTCAAGCGGCGCCTCGGTGTTTCCTACAATCAAACGGCGCATGCAGGTCGCCGCCTCACCCCGACCCGTAACCGGGCTGCCGAGCACGGGGGTCAAACAAAACCTTCCCGCGGGGGAAAAAATCCCCGAGAGCCCCCCATTCAGCACCGCTTCCATCAGCTCTGGCTTCCAACTCACCTGCTCTGTGCCTGCTTCGGAGCAAAATCTCCACCGTCCGACTCCGCCATATTCTAGCAGCGGGCAGCGGGCATTGGGCATCTTCGAGGCCGTTCGCGGGGAGTCAGCGGCACACTGGCCCGGCCATGGTGTGTGGAAACTCTGGAGGCAGCGGACCGTCGTTTGTGCGCGGAGAGGAAACAGCTGTGTGTCTGAGGCGGTGACCGCGGAGACCATGACGGAGACGACCTCCCCGACCAGCTGTTTGAGTCGGCATGCCTTCTTCCTGTACTGACCACGTCTGACCGCCTGGGGGCGCCACAGGCATATCTAATGGTCCCTGCGCTGTCCAATGTTGTTACTCACAACAAAAACACAAACACAAACACTCCCCACACCTTCTGGTTACACTCTTTTCATTGAAGTACAGCAGCTGAAGATGTTTATTGTCCAAACAACAACAGAAGAGCTGTGAATCTCTTTTCATTGAAGTAATAAAAGTAGTCATTGATCAAACTATTTTAATCTTTTAGGGGTTGTTTTCTATTAAATGACCTCCACAACCGAAGAATGCCGTTTTGAAAGCATAGCAGAGTAATGTATCACAATTACAAAGCATGATAGAACAGAAAAAATGATATTGTAGTATTAAAAACTGGTTGAAATAATAAAAAAAAAAGCTTCAGCTCGATATTCATCTATGAAGCAGCAAATATTTATATTGTACAATTAATTTGATAAGTAAATGTGATGTGCATAAATTATGGAAGATAGTGGACACCTTTCTTCCCTTATTTTTATTAATCTAAGTCATGTTATTTTCTTTTTATCAAAATGTTTCAAAATAAAAGCTGCATGATGCTCAAGTTTCACTGGTCCTTCCTTACAATAAAATACAATACACTTGAAATGACATCCCCTTGTTTTCACCATGTCTATAATCAAACATTACATAAGAATGACTCTCATTTATATTAGAGTTTAAAACACTATATGTTATATGGAAAAACTAAAAAACCAAAGATTCTTCAAAGACAAGAGAAGATTTAAAGACATAAAATGAGCTTCCTGAGGTGGCCCAGTCAGACACCAGGCCTGGATCCAACAGAGCCACTTCACACATCCAATAATCCACAGATCTGATCTGGCCGGCCTCCACATCAATGGGGAGTGTGTGAAAAGGGTTCTGGTTCCTTGGTGCCCTCATGTAATCTGATCTCACCTGGGTACACAACATCACAGCTACCAGCAAGAAGAGACCACACATACTGAGGGTCCTCTGGAAATACAACCTGCCCACTGACCTGCTGACCTTCTAACTCTGGTCCATTCGAAGCCTGCCGACATACTGAGTTATAATTTTAACAGGAGCAGCAACGAGGCAGATGGAGGAAGCTTCAGAGGAGAATCACATACAGCAGCACAGAGGATTGTTGGCTGCCCTCTCCCCTCCCTCAAGTACATTTACACCTCCAGAAGCCTCAGCTGAGCACAAAACATCACCAGGGCAGTTCACACCCTGGTTTCCACCTGCTGGACCTGCTGCCCTCTGGTGGCAGACACAATGTTGGCCAGAGTCACAACCACCCTTCATGGACACATTCACACACGTTCTGCACTGCCAGAGTAGTGTTGTACATTGTAGAATGACAATAAAGGCTATTTATCCTCTTGTATTTGAAGGAGATGAAGCAGTATTTCGTAGCCTCAGCAGCTACTGTCAGTGACGGTACTGTCCTACACTCTGAACTGCACTTACTGCCATGAAATATGTCCCACAGTTATTATTCCTATGACCAGTTTCAATCTAAACGGCAAGGTGTTGAAGGAGGATTTCTTCTCCCCACATGACTGGGACACATGTTGCACAGTGTGCAGCTCCTCACATCAGAGATGACAGAAGCAAAAGCAGTGCAGAAATCAAGGCGAGACCGACGGGGACACAAACTTGGTCTGCGTCCAGGGAGCCGCTGCTTTCAGCAGGAAAACTGTCACGCTGGTCCAGGTACTGTTACAGTTTTCCATCCATGTACGTCTTTCCATTGCAAGTGCAGATATTCTTCACATTCGCTGTTTTTTTTACAGAAAGTACTGAACCCAACCGAGGGACGACTGTCTGCGTCAGACGTCCTGCAGCCTGCTGCTGGAGGCGCGTTTATATGATGGGAGGAGCAGAGGCGTCACGACGGGCCATTGCCCAGGGCCCTGATTTCAATTTGGTTTTTTTGTTTGTTTGATTTGTTTTCTTTTGTGCGTGGTTGCTTTTTTTTATCATATTTAAAATGTTGCACATTTAAATATTGTGTGTAAAGTTTGAAATATGTATCTTATATGTTAATTATTTAATAAAGTATTTCTTTACTGACCTGTCATCCTGGACTTCATTCATCATTGTTCTGGGGCCGGGAGAACCCATAGTCCTTCTTGCCTCGGGCCCCCAGGGGGTCTAGAAACGCCCCTGCTGGCAGGCCGCTGGATTCCACGCTGTGAATACAGGGTAGAGTCGAGTCTAATTACAAATATGGGACAAAAACATAATATTCAGTTGTGTGTACAGACATTTTGTACGGCAGGTGGTCAGTGTAAAATAAAGGCACCTTGTGCAGCGTGTGGATCCATAGGGTGCTTTATTATAGTAGTGAGAGATTAAAGAAAGAAAGAAAAAAAAACAAGTACATGTTGTAAGTAGAGAGAGAGAGAGCAGGCAGCAAAAGATAGAGCAGACAAAGCAAAGGAATCCGTTCAAAGGACGGAGAGAGAAAAAGGAGCACGAACCAGAGCTATGATAGAAAGACTTGTGAGAGGAAGCAGAGAGAGAGAGAGAGAGAGAGAGAGAGAGAGAGAGAGAGAGAGAGAGAGAGAGAGAGAGAGAGAGAGAGAGAGAGAGAGAAAGAGAGAGAAATCCCTACTTCCAAATACTTCACTCTAATTGTTGCAATGCCTAAAAACTGTTTATGTGCTCAGGCTGAATGACCTCACACGGCCCAAATGCAATGCCACTGTTCACCGCCAGGGGGCCGCGACCCTCGCCTATTGAATCACTACCTTGAAGTAGTACCTTTTCTTTTTACAGTAGGTACTCATCACTTCGACCTCTGTTTACCTTTCTAGTCTGTAAATTGATATTAATTCGTCCATCAAAATCACTGATTCCTGAGCCAATTGGAGCTGAAAGCAAGAATACAGGATATTAACTGATGAACTAGTGACATACAACCTATTTGTAAGTATTTATTTTACAACAAGGGATAATAAACAAACCCTGGATAGCTACTAGGAAGAGGAAAAACTATTGTAGGGAAAGGGAGATTTATTTATTGTTAATTAGTCAACATCATCATTTTGCTTAATATATTTTGGTTGGCAAAAAGAAAAGGCTTGTTGAATGTTATATTCACAAATATGTATGTAGTTAGAAGAAGAAAAATAAAGAAATTAGATTCAAGGAGTGTCTTGCCTACATGCTAACTACATAATTGTCTTTCTTTATGCCAGTCCAGTGTAAAGAGACACTGTTTTGAGAGAGTGAGAGAGAGAGAGAGAGAGAGAGAGAGAGAGAGAGAGAGAGGAGAGACCCGCGAATGAGAGAAGATGGAGCTCTTCAAGACCACTTCAAAAATTGTGTTGGAAAGCTTAAATAAAGTTTTAATGTCTTAAAAATTCACGATTTCTTCTCTTGATCAGTGTAAAATGTGGTATAAAGGAGCATTTTGTGTTTGACAAAGTGAGCTGGTGTTTCTGATTAGGACCTTCTTGTCCAGCGTAAAGCTCAGTTTTATTATCACTATCATCAATAATAATAATAATAATAATAATAACAATAATTACAATTACTAACGAATCAAACGAACAGCCTCTATCAACAGTGGAACAAGAACTTTACAGATGTACACGTCTGAAAAAACTTTGTGGCATAAACAGTTTATGCCAGAAAGTTGTTGTTTTTTTTTTTATTTCAACAACATCCCAACCTTCAAGTGAAGCACGAGCCTCTTCTTCTTTGGACTTTTTCTTTCTTTTGCTAGCTCCCGAATCGTATTGACGTTTGGAAGCCATCTCTCTCTCTCTCTCTCTCTCTCTCCTCTCTACCTGTAAACAATTGCCTGCCGGCCTATGGAAGTAAAACTGTGCCATCAGATTCTGAATTCGAATTTCTAACTCTGAATTTTTTTACCATCGAAATCAGACTTTGAATTTGAAAAGCTGTCTAAAACATCTAAAAATATTCAGTGTGTAAAAATTCAATGTGTCTAAAAATTCATCCGCAAAAAAAAATTCGGCTGTAAAAAAAATTCGGCTGCAAAAAAAATTCGGCTGCAAAACAGCCAGAATATCTGTGCCATCAGGACGATGCAATCGATACCTGTCTCATTCACCCAACATCCAATCAAGGGAAGCTTTGTTGGTCACGTGACAAGTGCAACACTGGGCACTAGCGCCCAGGATTTTCAATCAGCCATGGAGGCCAGCGGTAGTGACGGCGCTTCTGTGAGTATTTGCCATTTATGTCTGTAAATCACACATTGCAAATCACCAGAAGTTATGAAACAACATATGTGGCGAACTTTTAATGATGTGTGAAAATGTTTTCAAAGAAATTACATTTACTGTATGCAATGTTTTACATGCAGAAAATAGTTAAATCGTCTCCTGTTTGATTTTTTTTTTAATGTCCATTGAATACTCTAATCTGCACAGTGCTTGTTCTGGCAAAAACATTTTTTAACAAACATAACCAGGTCATTGACGGTGGTGCTAGAAACACTATTGCAAGGGGAGGGATCCCGCGCTCCGGAGGCATGTGGCTCTTCGGTAACGTCTTCAGTAATGTTTTGGATAATATTGTTTTCAAAGCATGGAGTTATTAGTATGCAGAATGAAACATTTTTGTATACTGCTTGTTTCATGTTACTTTATTACATATTTCAATTAAAATTGTCTCCATTTGTAGGGCCTGGATATTCCTGACATTGACTGGGAAAACAGTGGACTTCCTTATGATGACCACTCCAGCATGGTTGTTCCACACACAGGATGCCCACTGACTGATGGACAAATGGCAGCTTTAAGAGCTGCAGTTCACCCAAGAGCTGCATCCCAGTGCTTTGGCAGTGACATTTACATTGCTGCTGTTCAATTTTGTGAGCAATTCCTTCATGTCTGAAGGAATTAATCAGAGAATCAGCTCTGAGTTTTGTATGTTGTAGCTTGAGTGTTGTAACAATGTAACAAAGACTTTCAATTGTGTAATATGGAAATAAAATCAGTGTCCACTTTATAAGTTGAATACTTGGAACATTGCATATGTCAAACTAGAGTAAGAAGGGCAAGGAATCTCACAGTGCATGGTTCAGAGAATCGGTGGGTTGCTGTTCAACAAATGCAACAATTCAGTCAAGTCTTGGAAGTGGGATCTATGCAGTCAAATTTATTTGAACAATTAACAAACATCAACACTACTTACTTTGGACAAACAAGAAATTCAACCATTCTCATTTCTTAAATTTGGATTGTATAAATGAAAAACTTATCCAGACATCCAGAGCTCTCAAACATGTAATTTAGGCTTGGAAACATGAACTTTTCACTTTACCTAAATACAGGCCCCATATTGTAACTCACACAAGACCAAATCCCGTATGGCAAGTGGCAATGCATGCCAGGATGTCGTTTTTAAAAGAGTTGTAGTCCGTATAATGTCCTGGGATGCGCAAGGTCTCAAAGCAGGTGGAGGCCGTGGGGTGTCTGCCACTGATGATGTGGATGGTGAGACTTTGTGGCAGAACCTCCCGTCCAGTCCAGAGCTTCACCAGGTCATTTAATTCACTTGCAGCTGCTATAGAGTAGAGTAAAATAGATTATGATCACGTGTACTCTGCGCACACTCAGACATTGGTAGCATGAGGAGGCCTTAAACCTACCATTGGCTATGAACTGTCCTACATAGCTCCACATGCGGCATTTTGCTTGAATTGAGCAATCGTCCTCATCATCACTGTCATCTTGAGGCCATGTGATCCGCTGAAGAAGAACCTGCATTGAAAAAATAGCATGATAATAACTGATCATTTATCTAGAAACTAGAACTTCAAAGATAGTTTTAAACAACTGAATATTACTGGACTTTAATTGAAGTGACATAGTTTGATTAGCAGAAAAGATGACACTTAAACTGTGGTGTATACATACATTATCAAGACCTAACAACTAAATAAAACATTTCCATCAGCAAACATAAATTCAGATATGCTCATTCAATATGCCTTTAAGATATCATTTTTTGTTCAGGTTTTGTATTTCCTAAAATTATTTATTTAATATCTTAAAAACAAAGGCAGTACAACCCACCACCAATGCAGATTGACACAATTTTTGTTCATAATCATTTTATTATATCTTACAAAGTAAAACTGCACAAACGATACTTTTAGTCAGCACAAACCAGGACCAACGCAGCACAAACCACTTGACTATTTTCACTGATTTTCGCTGGGTGGGTGGGGGGGGGGGGGGGGGGGGGGCAGCTCACGTTATGTTTGTTAAAAAATGTTTTTGCCATAACAAGCACTGCGCAGATTAGAGTATTCAATGGACATTAAAAAAAAAATCAAACAGGAGACGATTTAACTATTTTCTGCATGTAAAACATTGCATAGGGTAAATGTAATTTCTTTGAAAACATTTTCACACATCATTAAAAGTTAACCACATATGTTGTTTCATAACTTCTGGTGATTTGCAACGTGTGGTTTACAGACATAAATGGCAAATACTCACAGAAGCGCCGTCACTACCGCTGGCCTCCATGGCTGATTGAAAATCCTGGGCGCTAGTGCCCAGTGTTGCACTTGTCACGTGACCAACAAAGCTTCCCTTGATTGGATGTTGGGTGAATGAGACAGGTATCGATTGCATCGTCCTAATGGCACAGATATTCTGGCTGTTTTGCAGCCGAATTTTTTTTGCAGCCGAATTTTTTTTACAGCCGAATTTTTTTTTGCAGCCGAATTTTTTTTTGCAGATGAATTTTTAGACACATTGAATTTTTACACACTGAATATTTGTAGATGTTTTAGACAGCTTTTCAAATTCAAAGTCTGATTTCGATGGTAAAAAAATTCAGAGTTAGAAATTCGAATTCAGAATCTGATGGCACAGTTTTACTTCCATACCGGCCCTTCTGACCGCTGATTGGTCAGATACTGACGCTTCGCGCTTTCAATCATTGCGTCTCTTTTTCTCTCTCTCTCTCCGGCCTCGGATGACTTGGTGGCAGTGCTCTACGCGTCTCTCGGCAAACTGCACGCGCATCCTTTGCGCATTTGCAGAGAATGATGATACTTTATTGATCCCGAGGGAAATTCAATTCACTTGCGCAAAATGGATCGCGGGGCCCCACGCACAGCGCGTGTTCTGCGTGTCGGGAGGAGCGGGCCTGACTGCACTCCACTTTGGGTTATTTTGAGGGGGATGATTCACTGTTTAAGGCTTTAGAAAATACAGATTCTGGGCCAACAAGAGTATCTGTGCATAAACCTATGAAAAGTTGACGCCTGCACCAGTCGTCCTAAACGCCTTAGGAGGCTTTAAACCTCCTTGGAATTTAAAATATGATGGACTAACACAGAATAGCATTTTATCGCCCCTTTGCACAAAATTACTTTGTTTCAGCACAAACACAACATTTGACAAAATTACTTATATGCAGTTTAAAAAGCTAAAATGAAATAACAGAATGTCAACGATGACATGATTGATATCTAAATAAATTGAAATTAATTAAAAGCAAATCTAATATATTGCACAATAGCCAGGAATACTGTACTGGTTTCATGTGTTTGGGAATGTGGTCAAATGAACCACAACCATCACTGCCTTGGTATTTATGAGATCCTCTTGAGAGAACAAGGTCCGTTTCCCAACCAAAAACAAAATTACCACAGAAAATATGGAAAAACAAAGACCACTTAGTTTTATAGGAATAAAATGCTAAAGAAAACCTCCCAAAAATATTTAGTAAAAAAGTGTTGCACATAAATTAAATAAGTACAGCTGCTCTTATCACAAACGTTATTTCTTCAGTTTGGCAACCGAGGATACTATTTTCTAATAATCATTCCCAAAGTATTTGGGTGGATACTCAACCAAAATAACCCAGTACTCCTCTGCTACACAGCTACCTCCGAGGTTTACTTGACAATTTTCATTTTATATATGTATATACATATATATATATATATGTGTGTGTGTGTGTGTGTGTGTGTGTGTGTGTATACTGTATATAAAATATATATTATATATTTTATATATATATATACACACACACACACACATATATTTTTTTAGATATATATTATATATTATATTAAAATATATATATATATATGTCACATTTTGTTCCATTTGGAAAATGTATACTGTCTTAATCACAGTTCACACTCTAACAAATCAAGCTTTTAATGAAATGTTTATTTACTTTTGAAACATTGCAAAGATGCAGAAATCAAGCTCATTGTAGAAATCAGGTAAAGAAGTGACAAACTAATATGAAGACATTTACTTATAAACAGTCCAGCTCAGTAGATGTTAACTGTATGAGGAAAAACTCAGTAATGAACATACAACACAACCGTATCACGACAACTGTGACGCGGATTTTCACGGCAATAGAATTGTAGTTTTTAATCACAATGAATTTACTTCCCTGGAGACATCAGACACTGCAAAACGTCCAGTTGAGGGAATGCATCAATCATGATCTTCACACCAGAGCATACAAGGCAGATTATGTACTGCTGTAATAAAACAGCCGGTCCTTTCAGTATTTAAAGGATTTAGAAGCCTTCATCTGCCGACGTCGTTACACTTATTCCTTTGGAATCACATGTCAACTTTAAAAGTTTTCCACTCAGGATAAAATGATCAGTAATGAAGCTCATCAAGCATCAAGATGCTTCGTGATTCGTCGTACTTTCTCCTTCTTGTTTCTGTTGCCGTGTTTCTTCCAAGGTTTCCCCGCCATCGTTTCTGATCCTGCTTTACCTGCGAGGACGGGTCCGCGGCCTGGTTTGTAGCCCATGATGGACTGAACCCCTTTGGACAGCGCCCGGACATTTTCCTAAAAGAGGGAGGTCTATTAACACTAAAGCAGGATAAGTTGATTTCTACAGCACCATTGAGACACAAGGCGATGCACAGTGCTTGACAAGGAAACACATTAAAACAAAGCAATGAAGAAAGGAGAATAAACTAAAAGCTGCATCAACAAGTTTTATCTGAATCTCATTTGGTTGGAAATCCTTTAATTCTTGCAATAGATTTCAGATGGCAGTGAACTGATTTTGTTATTTTCTTAATGTCATTGTTGAATTCTAGGTCTGACTCCATAATCACGTCCAGATTTCTGCCTTGATTTCATGTCCCAGGTGACATGGAGTCAAAATGAGAGTTGAACCTTTTTTCTTTGGGGCCAAAAACAATGACCTCCCATGTTTTCTGCGTTACAATAGAAAACATTCCGACACATCCACTCATTATTTTGATTTATGCACCGACTCTAGTTCCTGTCCTGCAAGTAAGAACTAAACCAATTTAATGCAGTGCCAGAAATTCCCAACAAGTATGTCAAGTGGTATGTTGTAGTCAAGTGTGTCAAAAGCAGCACTAAGCTCCAGGAATAATAAATCTGAAACTCTCGATGTGTCATTGTTCACATGAACGTCCTTCAGAAGTTCAAATACAATTTAAATGCTGGAGTTTGACCAGAATCCATGTGACAAAATGCAGCAGGTATACTTCACCTGGTGGAAAAAGTTCTTTATGCTCACTTGCAAGATTAACGTATTGCTGGTTTGTTATATCTGGTGTTGGTCACCAGTTAATCCGAAACACCGGGCCGCTGCGTCGCTGAACTTGACAGTGCCGTCCAACAAATATGACCGAATAATTTTAATATATATGTAATTAATGTTATAATTACTAATTAATACAATTAAACATAAATATCAATATATACATATATATCTACAAACTCTGGAAAATTTGAATTTTTAAAAAATTGGTTACATTGTTCAATGAACATTAAAATGGTAGAAATATCAAGAAATTCAAAGTATAATTTTTCCTTAAATAAGTTGGAAGTCGCAGTAACAGGGAACCAGTGTTTTTGACAATCACTGTGGATACATGTGCTAGCCAATCAGCGGTGGCTGCAGTAGCAGCCAATAGGAAGCCGTTGCTACTTGACCAACGGTTAGACATAACCGCTAGGCTTCAGTCCTGTCAGCCTTCTCCGGAGCAGCCACTCGAGAAACTAGCTGGAGCAGCCACTCAAGAAAAACGAGCCCAGGCATCAATAATCAAAGTAAGTGCTTTTTACAGGACGATTTACGAGGTTTATTTTAATTGTATGATCAACTCCTGTCACTGAGTGCTGATGTTGCTAATGTTGCTACATGTTCACGAGATTGTGTTGTTATTGAATTATACATATATATATATATATGAATATATCATATCTCTCTCTCAAACACACTCAAACAAACAATATGCAATGCTTTTTCCATCTCCAGAATGGTCAGAATGCTCAGGACTGAATGGGAAGCTCTTCAGAGGGCAAATCTCCGACCAGACCCTGTTGAGCCTCCGCATGAGGACCTAGATCCACAAACCGAGTAAGTCTTTACACATTCTGTTGTTTTTAGATCATGTTGGATTCTTTAAGTTGCTTCTTTGCGTTTATGGACTCTCTGAGATTTTTAACACAGTTAAACTGATGACAAACTTTTTATTTTAAAAATACTGGAAAAACTCCAAGTACATCCAAGTTTTAACTAAGAGAGTAGGGAAAGTAACATTTCACACTGTAAAAATGCTGTAAGTTCAAAAATCCTTCAAATTGGTCACTTGGCTATTGAATAACAATCATTTGTTTGAGGACTACAAATCCATCAAGGCCTGACAGCTATCTGCTAAAGCTAATGTGATGACCTGGAGGCCGTCTCCTTGACAACACAAATAAACACCTGTCATTTTACTTCTACTTTCTCACTATTACTGGTACTTTATTGATGCTTTTTCACTAGTATTGTTGTTATTACACACATTTTATAACAATTGAGATCAGAAGTGATCAGGGTGTTGACGTGTTTTTAGGCCTGTGAGCAAGTTGAACTATTATAAGGTGCTTGTAGTTTTCGTCTAAATACATGATTGTAAGTGAAAACAGAGAGCAGAGCCGTCACTCATCAGAAGAAGTTTATAAACAAGGAGCTTTGAGCAGGTTTTTTTTTAATTATCTGATCAACTCTTGTCAGTTTATCTGAAATACAATACAATCTAGTTTTAACTCGCAGAGTGGGAAAAGTACCATTTCAAACTGTGTTTTCACTCAGAACCTTTAGAAAGAGTTCAATTTGTTGCATTTCAGTTTATTTGAGCATTTATCTTACATTGAATTATCCTGAAGCTATTGAATTGTGGTTGATGTTCATTAAATAAATTCAGTCATTTCTGATGTTAAGAACTATTAGTGCCAGTCTCTATGTCATTATTCTTGTAACATGTTTGGCTTTAAAGTGACTGTGAACTTCATTCTAATATTCAATGCTTTTCCCATCTCTAGACTGGATTTCCAAATCCTAGAAGAAATTATAAGGGGCGATGTTTCACCAGACCCGGTCCCAACGGTGGAGGAAGCGTCTGGTCCTCTGGCTGTGTATGTGTTTACACATTCTGTTGTTTTTAAATCATTTTGTATTCTTTAAGTTACCTTCAGTTTATTGACCCAGATCTGTGAGATGTTTAGATAGTTTGACACAGTTAAACTCGTTTTAGTTGACGTTTTAGTTTGAAAATACTGAAATACTCCAAATGCATTCAAGTTTTAACTAAGAGAGTGTGAAAAGTAACATTTCACACTGTGCATTTCCACTCAGCGTTCGTTGTTACAGTAATTTAATTGTGATTTATGTTTATTAGAAGTGTTTTCAGTTGTGTTTATATATACTACTGTGAAAGAAAGAAATTCAGTCTTTTCTGATGTTAATAACTGTTAGTTCCAGCGTTTGCATCATTATTCTTGTCACAGTTTTTTACTGTGCGCCTCATCCTAATGTTCAATGCTCTTTCTGTCTCTCGGATTGACTTTGATGACAACCTGAAAAGTCTTCTAAATGAAGGTGGCCGGGCTGGTGTTTCCTTCCACCATCCTTAGGAGAGGCTGGAAACAATAGAACCAGATGCTCTCCGTCAGCTGGACGTAAGTCAAATGGGAGTGGGACAGGTGAGACGTTCAGTCTCTGGAACTCAGAGCTGTGATTTCACTTGTTAAGATGTTGAAGATGTAGAACAATGTGGGACTCTGACTGATAAATGATATCTCTTTTAATTACACAACATACGCTTTTGAAAAAAGACACATTTGATCCAAATGCGATTGAATTTAATACAAGGGATTATTTAACCTGTTAATCAGTCCACAAAACTAAACTTTCCTCCTGCAAGTAGCCTTTAAATTCCACCTCACTCTGTGTGTGTCGCCTCATGATTAATCAAAGTGATCTGGTGTCTCCTGGTTTTGATCTTAACAGTCTCAACTTGTGGAACTTGTGATTTTAACACTTTTCTTTTGTCTCCAGTGTGTTGAAGGTCTGTCCCAGAGCGCCGAGTCCCGCCCCCCCTGCTGCTCCTTCGACTCCCGTCCCCTCCACCTCCAGGTGAGTCCCACTGTCCACTTCTGGCTCTAAATACAGTTCTGGCTGTTTGTACCTACATGAACATCATTACATTCAGTTTATTTACCAGAGCTTTACTTCAAGCTCTGAGTCATTGCTCAGCGACAAAACCTCCGTTTATTAAGTGTCAGTGAGGCCTGACTGTGACTCACATGTTGGAGTGTAACACCAGACATCCTATTACACGTCCATTTATGTTTGAAGTCTTCCTGAATGCTTGCTCTGAACATTTGTTTTTGGTTCCTGCAGGAAACCAATCATTCTTTTGTCTTGTTGTTCATTTAACAGAATCGCCTCCATGTTTCTCTCCTTCTTCACTTACTCTTCATGAGCAAGACGTTGCTGCTCCTCCTGCTGGATTTGAGGTACTTCCTGTTGTCCAAACACTCTTTCTTTGCTTTCAAATGAGCTATTTGAAGACCTAACCAAAAAGGGTTGCACAGGGAGTTTTCCACTGCACTATAGATTTCATTTATTTATTTTACACATTGATAACCTGAACAATTCACTCATGGGATTGTTGTGGCATCTTCACCAGTGCTGGTGAACATCATTTCTCTCATTCACTTGTAAATAACAATGAGGAAATGTTGCTGTGGGGAAATTTGTGACTCTTGACATTTATCTCATCCTCCATTTCTGTTCAACCATGTCAACCTAAAGGAGAACACAGTTTGTCAGACTGCCTCTGGTTTTCAAAAACCGCCCCCTGAGAGAGAGAGAGAGTCCACCAGGAAGAGCAAGAAGAGCAGCACCAACTGAGTGTGAGTCACTATGTTGATTGTGAAAATGGACTGTATAATCTTTAGTGGCAAAAAAGTTGTAACATGTGGATATTTAAAACTTTCTAAGGGGAGGTTGTAGTGAAATGATGGACTGGACACAAGACTTTTAATCCAATACCATTTAAGCATTTTGATTTGGATGAAATACTGATAATGGACAGATTTCCACACCGGCTCTAGATTCTACATTCTAGATTCTAGATACTAGATGGTCTTATCAAGGCTTTATTTGACTGAATTAAATGTGATGAACATACAAAGCCCCCTCCAGGCTGAGAACCACTTAAATCCATCATTGTGACTGGGGATGCACTGATACTGAGTACCGATACCAGTACTTACTGAATTCCATTCAGTCTAATTCACACTCCAGGTGATCTACCAACGCTACACGTTGCTGCAACCGACCTGGATTGTGGGACTGAGCTCACCGTTAATGTTTCAGTCAAACTTTGATCATGTTTCACATGAAGCATCACTGGTGTGTGAGCCATGAAACTCTTTTACATGTAGCGCGTAGCATATAGAATGTAGCATGTAGAATGTAGCATGTAGACTGTAGCATGTAGAATGTAGAATTGAGCATGTAGCATGTAGCATGTAGCACGGCTCGAAGTAAAATCCTACTGGATCCGCGGAGCAGTTAAACTAATGACGAAGTCTGCAGGTCCAAACGTCTCTGGTGATAAAGTTGCTGGCGTTGTAGGAACTTTGTTTCACCTCCCCTCCTTCATATTTTACTGAACATACTTTACACATCTGAAAAAACTTTGTGGCAGAAACAGTTTATGCCACAAAGTTTTTTCAGATGTGTGCATCTGTAAAGTTCTTGTTCCACTGTTGATAGAGGCTGTTCATTTGATTCGTTAGTAATTGTAATTTATTATTATTATTATTATTATTATTATTATTATTATTATTATTATTATTATTATTATTATTATTATTATTATTATTATTATTATTATTATTATTATTATTATTATTATGTTATTGGAAGGGGGGGCCCCAAAATAAGATCCTGCTTAGGGCCCCTACTTGGCCAGGGGCGGCCCTGGGTTAAAAGCTCCCTCTGGCTTATTGAGCTTCATCTAATATGAACAACACAGTGGAGTAGGTTTGTTTTTTTTAATCCCTTGGACTCGATTACAAAGAAGGGAAAAAGATGAAATATGAAAACCGGAAGCAAAGCGAAATTTCCTAAACTTTCCCATTAATGATTTTACACACTCATGTTGTTGTTGTTTGCATTTTATTATAAGAGCTCCACTTCCAAAGCAACACAAGTCTTTTATTGTTAAAAAATAGTGGAATATCATGTGTTGACTGTCATGGTTGTTGACATTATGTCTTTTTCAAAGCCCCAGACCAGAACCATAACGGTAAACCAGGTTTGACCAGGTTTCTTTGTGCTGTTTCCACTAATATCAGTAGCAGCCGCTGTAGAACCAGCCGGTGAACATAGCAAGCTCCTCCCTTTGCTTCATGGTGGAGATGGGGACACCAGTACGGCCGGAGGGGTCTGACTTCAGGTATTGTTCAGCTATGAGTACAGAAAAAAAACTATTAGTAGGATGAAATCTCTCCCACACCGACTCTTCAGGTCATATCCATTAATTTCCCTTACCAGTTTTAATTGCTCCTTGTTTCTTCTCCTCCCTGGAATCTTATCCGATCCAAACAAGAAACTGGTGAAGGAAAAGACTGGAGGAATTTAAGGAATCATATAATCTAGAATGAAAAGTAATGTCAAGATAGTGAATAACAGTGGAGACATGCCGTGGTCTTGGTGTCAAGAATCATGACATCATCAGGAGCCAGGTCCGACTGTGATGTTTCACCAGGAACCTCCTCCACCTAGTCATAGAAACAAACACTTAGAATCTACAATTGTAGCCTGTCTGTATGTTGTAAAGACTTAAAAACTGCAATGATAGTGATTTTGGCCTTTGACCTAATGGCCAGAACATATTAGATATTCATCAGGAGAAATTCCTTCCAGACTTTTTAAAGACGATACAGGAGCAGTAACCCAGACTGTAACTCTCCAAGGATTCAATATGTTAAAACTGTCCTCTCCTTTTACATAAAGTTTCCAAATACATATAACTTTTCCTTTCTTTTAGAAATCCTGTAAAAGTAAATATTTCTTTGTCCTCTGGATGGCGCCATTACATTAAAATGCATTCTTACGTTTGGCTCGACTCAGTACAATGAGGGAAATATCAATAA
>NC_137661.1:7859740-7992240 GCF_963422515.1 Blennius ocellaris | reverse complement strand
GATGAAATAGCATCCTCATTTCTATTTAAACTCTTTGATATATATTATGATGCTTTTTGATGATCGTTGATCATCAAAAGATGTTTGTATCATCATGTCTCAAATGGACTTATTGTGAAGACAAGATGAAAGATGAATGATAAGCTTCGACATGCAATCCACACAGACGACCACAGTGACATATACACCTGCTACAATCGGCCTCCAGTTGGACTTTTCTTATTCTTTTGATCAGCTCTTTCATGTATGGTTTTCTATCCTCTTTCAACGCCTCATCCACACAGATCCTGTCACCTATAAGTTCAAACACGTTGTGCTTTAGTGCTTGAATGCCAGCCAGGCCTTCAACAGTCATACAAATATTTTAAAGACATATTTGATGACTTTTTGCACTTGATATTATGGAACTCTGTGAGTCTGCAATTCCCTGTCAGAACAAACTGACCATCCTGGACCCAGCAGACTCACCCAGATCCACTTCACACCACTGCTTCAGGAATCCCGGTGACCTGTTCCAGTCGGGTGGCTTCCCAGTGAGCTTTTCCAGTCTTGTTCTTCCACCGTTCATAAGCCTGGAGACAAATAAACCGATTTTGCTTTAGTATCATAACCTTCTGCTGTCACTACAGTTATCAGGAATATGAATGAATTAGATCATGATAACTGGTAAATAATGCTTAATACAAACCTCTACAGCTTTATATCCTCCAGACACTGCTGCACCCACCACAATGTTTCCCGTTTTGAACAGCCGAGCCGCGAGCCTCCTAAACCAGGACTTTCCCTGCCGATGGTCATTTTGGCCCCTTGAATAAGGCTTGGGTGGCCACATGGAGGTGAAATAGCAAGCTGCTGTGTGATGAGGAGGAGGCCGCTGAGGGTTTGTGCTCCCCGAGGAGCAGAAGTTTATGTCACGGGACAGAGGGTGCAGCTTTTGCAGTCCTACCCGAAATCTGATCCCCACGATGTTGGACACCTGTGCCCGTATTCACCAAGCATCCTAAGACTAAAAGTAGCTCTTAGTGACGTCACCCTTAAGAAAACCCTTAGAATTCCTCGAAATGTAAGAATTTTCTTAGAAATTTTTCCTTAGTAAGATAAGGAGGCCTCTTGTGTCATAAGAGGACTCCTCGGGTGGAAAAACACTAAAAGCAGTGAGGAGGACTTGAAGAAGTCTACATAAGTTTCTTAAACAGACAAGATGGCGGAAAGAACGAAAGACGTTCTCCTCATAACGGCACCGTCACAAGATGAGGCTGTTTATGTCAACAGAAAATGTTACCACAGCAGCAACGCACAGATTGTTTTCAATGCAAACTGTATGATGGTGGACGTCGTGGCCCGGCTCAACACACGACTCCCGGATGCTGCCTGACAGCGGCTGAGATGCTCTTTGATGAACGGCACGGGCCAATTAGATGCCACCTGTTAGGGGACGGTGGTTACCCGTACAAACCTCGGCTTCTCCATACCTTCGTCCAGAAGCAGGAGCACAATTGAATTACAACACGTAATGTAAATAATGAGAAATTATAGCCTCTAATGCATTGATTATAAGGAGCAGTTGTATTGTCGTATTACTTTAAATGTCTCCTGAAAATAATTTACAGTCATCTACGATTAGTTACCATTTCCAGCTATTGTGTGCAACTGCTTTATTTTTTGTTTGGTTTGTGCACAGGGCCCATAAGAAAACACGAGCGTTGGTCAAGCGGGGTATTGGACAGCTGAAACGCAGATTCCTCGTGTTGCACGGGGAAGGTCTGCCAAATGCTAATCTCCTGTGCAGTACTGCACAACATCTGCAAGGCCAGGCTCCTCCCACAACCTCCCGAGGAGGAGCAGGACAGCGGTGATGATGATGATGGTGATGAGAACGTGCAGCAACTGCAGCAGGACGGGAATGTGGCTCTGACAGGGATTCTCTACAGAGCTCAATTTACACAGTTGCACTTTAGGTCATTTCCAGTCAGTGATTACAACGAACCAACTTATACGTAAACAGTGAAACATGTTCAAGTAAATCACAACATGCATCATTTATTTGTCAGCCAATTTATTTTTCAAATGCTCAATTTTGAGCCGGTAATACTCCTCCTGCAGTAGAAGGACTTTTTTGTGTTGTTTAAGAACGTCCATCTCTGCTTCCAACTTCTCCTGCAGGGTTGAGGAGGAGGAGGAGGAGGAGGAGGAAGAGGAGGAGGAGGAGGAGGAGGACAAGGAGGAGGAGGAGGAGGAGGAAGAAGACGAGGAGGACGAGGAGGAAGAGGAAGAGGAGGAGGAGGAGGAGGAAGAGGAGTAGGCGGAGGAGGAGGAGGAAGAGGAGTAGGCGGAGGAGGGGGAAGAGGGGGAGGAGGAAGAGGAGGAGGACAAGGAGGAGGAGGAGGACAAGGAGGAGGAGGAGGAGGAGGAGGAGGAGGAGGAGTAGGCAGAGGAGGGGGAAGAGGAGGAGGAGGAGGAGGAGGAGTAGGCAGAGGAGGGGGAAGAGGAGGAGGAGGACGAGGAGGAGGAGGAGTAGGCAGAGGAGGGGGAAGAGGAGGAGGAGGAGGAGGAGGAGGAGGAGGAAGAGGAAGAAAAGGAAGAGGAGGAGGAAGAGGAGGCATCTCAGGCTGAACGTGGTCCAGTGATGAGGAAGGCCCCGGTTCCTCTGACGGCTCAGAGCTGTCCAGAAGAGACGATAGTCAGCCTTGGTTCTCATTATTGCTGTTTTTTATTTATTTTCCTGCATTCCACATGGCGACATGAAACCTTAAAAACATAATTGATTTCCATTTTATTTATATTACATCAATTACAACAAGCCGTGTCACAGCGCTCATCACAATATAGAGAATTTGTCAGAGAAAACCCAACAAATCCACCTGAAAATAGACAATGCATCCGGCGGTAAATACATTATTTTTCTTTTGATATCTTCTCTGGTGAAAATCACTTTGTCCTGCCAGCTGGATCAAGGAGCGATCAATGTCCTCCTCCAGGCCACTGATGCTGGTGTCAGACCTTCCCAACACACTGAACACAGTGTCTGCCAGCTGGGACAGCTGCTTCGCTGGTGGTCCACCCCTCAACGGTTCAGTTAATTAACATATACAATTCACCAACATTCATACAAATTAATAAACAAAGTGGTGTTAGTTGGGCGTTCTCGTTTTTTTTGCCATTCTGGTTTGTTCCCTTTGTCATTTTCATCATTCTGCCAAGTCCTGCCTCGTGATATGAAGACATGGCAGGACACCGAAGACTAATGCGCACCCAGCATAATGTGTAACGGTTGTAATGATTTACCCCACAGAGAAAAGATGCCTCGTTGTTTCAATTCTATCATATTTGACATAGAAACCATGTTTTTTGTTGTGTTTTATCTCAAAACATCTGCAGTTCACTGACTTTGACATTCAAAACTGAAAAAAAAATGCAAGGAAAGAAAAGCAACGGACTCTTATAACTATAGTAATTAGTTTATTGTTGAATTGGTTGAATTATTTTTATTTATTAATTATAGTGAACCTGGAAACCTCAGAAGACAAGCTCTATTGTCTGACTGACCAGACACAGTCATAAGGTTTTTAAAGACAGGGAGAATATTATATACAGGTGTTTTCTGTAACACAGACAAATCAGCAAAGATACTCAAATATGTATGGACAAATATGGACAAGAAACTATTTCACAGGTCAAAGAAGTGACGCTGTTTCGCAATTAAAAGTGAAATAAAAAGTACTGGTTTCCATACAAAACTCAGGCAAGTCATCTGGTGATGAGTTGCAGTGTGATGCGGCCAACATGTTTACTGCTATGAATACTGAGTCATGTGTAGATAGATGGAAGTGAGAACTTGGAAAGTTACATGTTAGAAGTATTCATGATGAAAATAGCCAACAAGTCATTTTTCATGAAAAAATTGCAGATGAATGAAGTAAAAATGTTTCAGATACTCAAATAAAATGCAAATATTGCTGTTATTTTAACCTATATTAAATGTATGCAAATGAAGTCAGATTTCTTTTTAACTGTTTCCACAATAGGGTGTGTTCATTACAGAGTAAATCCATCATAGTTATTCATAATTTAATGGCTTTCAGATGCTGTTTTTAGTTTGGTAATTGTGAAAACAGCTTGTAAAACAAAACATGAGATGTATTTTCTGTGCGTGCGTGGCGTGCATTATTATCTGTTATTTCATGACAGAAATAAATAGACTTTTTTCCCCTCATTACTTCTTGGTGTTAGATGAGACGCCACAACAAGCCATTGCATGTTGCACTATAGTTGGTTTAGTTTCCAGGCGGGACGCTGCAACCGGGATTTGAAGCTGCTTCTCCACCCTCAATGTCAAGACTTAAGTCAACGTTCCACCACCGTCCAGAGCTTAGATAAAGCAATCGTAGCAGATATATGAATGAACTGTATTGAGATACTGATCAGCTGTCTGCCTGTGGTCACGACACCTGATTTTATCTAGATATGGCAAGAAACCACAAAAAGCAATTTGTGATACAGAACTGTGTCGTTCCGTCTGATAATCCTTCTCCTCAAACAGGTCGTGACCGAACAAAACTACAGCCAGGGCAAAAATATGCATCGACCTGCATCGTGACAACAAGTCAATCTGCAGTGCGGCGGAAAATATAAGGTTCTCCTTTCTTCTTTCACACCTGCAGGACAAACTAGTTTGTGAACGTATGAACAATTTCCTCTTTAGCAGTGACTCATCTGGTGCTTCACCTTGCATGTGCTACTGTTTTGAGGTCATTCAGTGTGAATGGGACCACTTCCTGTCATATGACTTCCTCTCACATTTCTTAAAATGCAACTCAGCCTCAGTCATGAAGTGCTGCTCTCTTATACTGGTGTTGTGACAGAAAAACATAGAAAAGCTTCAGTTTCTTTCTTTTTTTATTCCTCCTCCGAGCTACAGATTTGGGGATCACGTTAAGTTAATATTCAACTAAACTACCCTCCCATTCATACCTCTGTGCAATTTATGACTTTTATTCGCCAATAAACTTCACATCCATATTTTAAGACTGTGGGAGGAAAGAACTTTTTTTTTTAAACAACACAAACTTATAGCATTAATAAAGTGCCTTCAGTTTAATACAACCATTTGTCAACAGGTGACTTTGACCTAAAAACAATTGAAAATAAGATAAGCACAGAGTAAAAAACGATAACATTTTTATTAAAACAAAAAGCTTTAAAAAAAAAACCATCATGAATGCAAAAAGAATAGAAGTAAAAAAAATCATAGAAATTAGTTGTGACTTACTTTAGTTGTTACTTTATGTGAAAATCTTTCACCAGCACCCGTTAACAAATGACTTTTATTGCAAATGGATGAGCTGTGGACAAAATCTGTTATCTATTATATATAATACATATTATCCTTATGAGTCAACTAATAAATCAACCTTTCATGCGCTTTGGCAGTTTTCTGCTGCGATGCAGTGAAACCTTCATCAACTGGAGTCAGTCTTTACATCGAACACCAAACCGTTCCTGTACATCAGTACAGCGAGCTCGTTGTCCATCTGTTCCAGGTCCGTCACCTCCCCTTCTCCGGCCGTCTTTAGAGGGTCGCGTGTGGATCCGCCACTCAAAGACTCGTCGTCGGACCCCCCCGGGTTGCTCTTGTCGTCGTCCACGTCCGAGTTCATCCTGTCCTCCCACTGTCCTCCCAGATCCGTCACTTCTTCGTCCCCCTCGCAGACGCTTCTTCCCTCGGGAGGCAGTTGCTGCAGCGTCAGATCGTGCACCTCCTCCTTGTGCTCTGCCATCTCCTGTTTGGTCGCATCGGCACAAATCCCATTCATATGGTTGGAAATGAGACACATGAAGACACTGGACTGCAATGTACAATAGAATTAGGAAATAGCTGATGATGGAATAAAAAAGAGCTCTGAACAAGGCTGTTAAGAGCGTTGGGGTTGAATTCTCGGTTCCTCAAATTTTAAGCATCTTACTTTAAAATGCTGCAGCAGCATCTTCACATTTACTGCTTTGTCCTGACTGTTCGTAAAACAAGTCTACTTTTATTTAATTTTATGTTTCAAGGATTCAGTAAAATGATTTGTATGGAATGTATTTCAAAGTTATTTAAACGTTCCATCAATTCAAACCTTTAAAGTCTTGATGATAATGTCTATTCAAAGTGATTTGAGCCCACAGCAAAATATGAGCTGGGATTACTCACAGCTGAATCACTCGGATTGCATCAACTGTTTTTGTATTCAATGATGAAGACAAGGAGTCGTCACTTTCTTTCAATGGGCAGTAAATCAACACACTGAGTGATGACGGTTCCTGTCAATGGTGTCCTGAGGCTCAATCAACCTTCTGCTTTATGGTCACATTAAAGCTTTGTGGGTCTCTCACATTGTCTTTCACAGCATTTGTTTGGGGAGTTCCTCAGATTCACATGCTTCTCGGCACGAAAAACCATGGAAGTGGTACATCCAGTCAAACCCACTGCTTCCTGCTCACTTAAGTTTTCTTTTCTGAAAACCTTCTTTCACCCAATGTGTACAGTCACATCAAAAACTGACTGATCAGACATTTGGTTATCCTGCATCTAGTCATGCCAGTGCTTTGTTTTCTTTAATTGTTTATTTATAATACCTTTTCATTTCCTGCACATTTATGGTGTTAAATTTTGTTTAACTTCAACTGGAATTTTTCCTAGCAACTAATTCATAATGAAATACTTGTATTATGTTTATAATCTTGTTTGCTTGTTCATAAACAAAAGTGAAACTCAAAAAGAGATGGACGTTAGATATATCAGATCTGAAATCCAATTCTCGCAGACTTTCAGGTTAAGAGCAAAACAAAATGAATCAACAAAGAACAAAACATAAAGCAGCGTCCACTGTCCACCTGCAGTCAGCTGGGATTGACTTCAGCTCCATGCAAACTTGAACTGGTTAAAGTTAAATTATGGTGTGTGATGATCTTCATAAAATGACGATGCCATGTGTGTATCTGTCGGGGGTCCAAAGAGAATAAAATGTAGAATTTCTGTAAAGCTCTGTGAAAAAAGTAGTATTTCTTACCTGAGTGTCTGGTTGATAGGAGGTGAAATTTGGGATGAAAGGTCTTGGCACGGGAGGGAATATCTTGTTTTTAATTCTAGGAAGAGCAGAAATGTTATGAGAAAAGATGCACTTCAAAAGGTTCATGTGGTATGTAAACATATATTTATGAATCAAAATGCAGATTTATATATATATACTGTATATATATCAACAACATTGATCTCAGTGGGTTGCAGTCTGTGTTTGAGCAAGTCAACATCTATAGGTGAATTTAAAAAGAACATCTATGGGAGCACCAGAGGTTTTAAAAAGCAATCACTTATCAAGCACTGTTTCTGTGTGATACATAGATGTTGTTTCTTTGTCGCTGCATCCTAACGTCAACATTTCAAGATGACCTGCATCACGTGGATGTATGACCAGGCCTCTGGTCCGACTATAACAGGTTTGAGAAATATCGTAATTGCGAAATGTCGTAATGGAAATGCAACAGAACAATTTAGCGCACTCCACTAGTGGTGATAGTTTGCCACTACAACGCCTGCTGGTAGGAATTGGTAGAAATGTTACCATCAAATTCAAAAATGATGGTGTCGGGATCTTATGAGTATAACAAGTAAGGGGGTCGCCCACCTCTTCAAGACAACGGTGCACATGATGGAGAAACAAAAGAATACAATCAGCAAGCCAAAGCTCAGCCACACTAAATTGGGGGAAAAGAGATCCACAAAGAGAAAGTGAGAAAAGGTCAGAGAAAAAAAAAAAGGAGAACACTGTTCTGAATATCGTATTGATCCAAATATAAGATGAGATATTTTTTCTTTGTAATGGGTCTGAAAAGGTTGTCTTATATTCAGGGATGATTGTTTTCCCAGAAAAAACAACAACATTTTCCCAGTAAAACTCTTTTCTATGTATGCGCCTTGTACATGTGGGAGTCGTCTTATATCTGGACCAACAATGTGTTTACATTGCGAAACTACAAAATGTCATTGTACTGATGGTAGCATACAATTCACAGGCTTCTGGGGCTTTGTGTTGACGGTCACTGTGGCTGGAGGTCCGTCTCCGCCTCGAGTCGCTCCGGCCAGGCTGAGGCTGTATTTGGTTCCCGGTGTCAGTTTTTCCAAACGATATTTCATCTGAGAGGCAGATATGTTGTGGCACTCTAATAAGAAGAGGAAAACTTTCATGAAGTCGACATGCCTTTGTAGTTACAGTGAAATGGCATGGTTTTAAAATCTCCCAACATATTGTATTTCATTTAACTCGCCAATTTCTATTTATGAAAAAAAAATACTGAACGCTGCCACAAGTCAGCGTTGTAGTTTTAGAATGCAAAACAAAGGCCAGTTTAAAATCCTTGGACGTTGGAACCTCGTGGCTCATCCTGGGAGCTGCTTTTCACGCTGCACAGGTTGTAGTGTGTGAGGAAGCCTCGCTGGTTCCCAACGGGAATCTCCTCCCAGGACAGGTTGACAGACGTGTGCGTTTCACTGAAAGCCATGAAGAACTGTGGCTCTTTGTTTGGTGCTGACATGGGAAACAGAAATATCACACCGTTGGTTTTTGCAGGTAAACTATTTTGCGCATGAACGTTTTCAACCTGCATCACATGCTTTCGTTGTTGTATGAACTCATATTCTGCCCTCGCAACACGGGTTCAAACATTTCTATCCAGACATCTGAAATTTCTTTGCAGGCCGTCTTACTACATGTTGCTGTTTTTAGAAGGCGTGTCAGGATGCGTTGAGGATATATGCTGCTTGGCTGTTGCTCAGCGGCCAGTCGGGATCAGAACCAGCAAACTTCTGGATACAAGCTTGGTTTTTCCACATTATTGCCACCACATGTATTCAGTTTTGAAGCTTTGTGGCAAAGCACCTAGAAATGACTTTGTTGTAGTTGGTGCCATAGAAAAAAAGTTGAATTGAATAGAAAAAGCCTTTGCTAAAGGTTGGACATTCGCTTTCACACAATAAAAGATGTTGTCGTTCTTAAGGTCGGTTTTGATTCCTAAGTAATAAGGAGAATTAGTTTTATTTACATCATTCTAATTTGAATTACCTGGTAAGTCTACCGACAACAGGACTTGACTGACTGCATTGAATAATTATGTATATGTGTTACACCTAACCACCCTTCCAGTTAATTCTACACTGACCAGTGCACGTTGATGTGGAGACACTCACCTCCCTCTTTTTGATAGAAGAGGCACATTTTAACAGTCTGAGGCTTCCCATTGTGACATCTTTGCTCAAAGTAAAGGTAGCGGATGTGGTTCTGCATGGCTGTGACAGAAAAAAGAAAGTAAAACCAAAATTGACCCCCAAAGGAACCACATTGACCGTCGTGACAGCAGTGTGCGCAGCAACACTTACTCCTTTTTATTTGTGCGTTCTCCTTTTTTTTATTCCGTCCAGATAAAGCTCTCCCATTTGTTGGCACTGAATGTGCATTCAGTTCATACCACTCGAGGCACATTGTCTTTTTCAATTTGTCCTCCAATGAGGTTTTGTCGCAAACTGTCAAAGAGGAGAAAAAGGAACTATTGTGTTGTTTTGAGGGAAAATGTAAACGACACACACACACACACACACACACACACACACACACACACACACACACACACACACACACACACACACACACACACACACACACACACACACACACACACACACACACACACACCACACACACACACACACACACACACACCACCCACCTTTTAAATCCGTCACAGGCACAGCTGGTAAGACCACACTTGCTGTAGGAGAATATCCCACAGCATTTCTTGCAAACAGTGAAATATTGACTGCGGCGCTCGACACATAAAGAGTGTATTTGGTGGAGTTGGTGCTGTGCACTGTGTTACTTTTACAGGGGCATCCATGAGAAGACTGTGTGTCGCTCAGGACGAACGTTATCCCGCTGACCGAGGCTGCGCGAGGTACCGGCTGAAAAGAGACGACAACTCGTGTTCCACACACAAAGTCAATAGAACCAACTGGGACGTACTTGGATAATGTTAGTTGACCTCCGTTCTCACAGGAAAAGTCTGACAATTGCCCACATTTGACGCTAGTAAGATTTAGAAATAGTCACACAGTGGCATATATGTCCCGTTCTTATGAGAAATTCCATCCCTCAAGCCTCTGACTCCCTTTTGGGTCTTTGTTGAGAGCTCTCTCACTCTGTCACTTTATTATGGTGTTTCTGGATTGGGCATGAATATCATAAATAATGAAGAATAGCAGTAATTCTGTGCATGTTCTACTCATCATGTGCCGTTGCTTTGTTGCTTGTTTCTCCTCTGACTCACCTGCCAACTTAGCTTCACTTTTCTTGTGCCATTTGTAAGTTCTGGTTTGAAACTGACGTTAAGTTCATGTTCAAGTTCTGCAGTGAAACAGGAAACAGACAAAAAAATAAATAAAACTGCTCCAACGTATAGAATGAGCATTCGAACAAAGAAATAAACGAATAAATGAATCAAAGTTAAATAGCTGCCCGAGAGTTCCCCATATCTCCGTGGAGCCGATGCCTGTTTCTGTCTCTATAAAGTCAAACCTTCTACCAGCAACGACCATAAACATTCGAATAAAACCTCAAAATTGACCTAATACAACACAGGCTTATAGAAATATACATATACTGTTTATCAAATTCGAGGTTTAATCCATCCCCCTCACCTCCAAATCCTTCAAGCTACTGTGACAACCATGAAGTTTCTGGCAGCAGCCAGGGGAGGAATTGCTGCACACTTTGAAAAGCAATGCAGCGATACAGCAATCCTCCTCAGCAAATCAAATATATTGCAGCTTTACGTATTAAGATGTTTGAGATTTAAGATTTGAGTTAATGCTCACTTTATGGGTCGTCAAAGTGAATCAACTGATACAAAAGGTCACCGTACATAAAGGCCAAGGTGCCACCAGATACATGTTAAAAATGTAGAGAAAATGAGAGTTGACCTGCTGGAACAAGTACAACTGGACACCAGTCACTCCACAGAGGGTCTGGGACCTGTGTGGACTCATGTCGGATCTGAACCTGGTAGGATGAGTTCTTCAGGAGATTCACAACAATGGCCTGATCTGTTCAGATAAAAAAAAAAAGAGACAATCCTGTTACCTGGAGGTTCAAACTCCAGGAGATGCAGTGTCCTGTCACTAACAGTTCCTGGTTTCTATGTTCACTGGCTGCTGTTCTATCGTTACTGCAGTTTACGTGTTAGAAACCTGGCGCACATCTGTCCACGTTTGTTAAGTTTGTGTGTATGCCAGCTTTGTAACTGCTTTGTCACTGGTCAATTCATTAAATTCAATTGAACTTTATTCATATAGCACCAAATACAATACTGTCATTTCCCGGTGCTTTTAACAGAGAAAAAAACAAATGAATCCACATGAGCAAGCAGAAATATTTGTGGAAATGAAAAACTCCCTCTAACAGGAAGAAATTACACAACAAACCCACGACACAAACATTCACGACATAAACAAACCGAAGCAGTAAAATCAAACCAAAATCATATACAGAAAAATCTGCCGTCAACAATACAGTACATGTGATAGAAGCATATTTATATATTGAACTCTTTGACAGATATCCAATCTTTAAAAACTGCAGCACAGTTACGCCTGTAAAGAAATTAATTGAGCTATTTAGACAGGAAGAAGCACAGTGAACCATCAATGGTGACGTCTTCTGTGAATGCGGAACCCTGGGTTGGAAACATCGACTATAAACTCCAGTTCTGAATAAAATTATCTGTTCATTTATTCCCAAACGTGATAAATCACTGAAAATATATCCATAAGCAACATAAAAATTATATCACACACAGAAGACACAATTAGTAATAAACTTGAAATACTTCAATACAGATGTGGATGTACTTACACTTGGAGGCGTCACTGGTGGTGTTGATCGTTGTCTGTAACAGCAAAGCAGACGTGATGGTAAATGATTGTCTAAGACGGCATAAACATATATCGTAGTGTGGAAAAAAACCCTGTCAGCAGTTGTGAAGAAATACTGTAAAGCCTGACTGTTTCAAAGATGTAGAGTAGAGATGTAGAATAAATGTGAAGTCTTAACAGATTGTATTACGTCACGGCTCAGTGGCACTTATAACATCTGCCAACATGTTGTGCACAGTACTGTAAATACAAATGTAAACATAAAGGAGTGCATCACTTTTCCCCACCTTGTCCCACGTTTCTGTGAGGTTCTCGTTTCCTCGAAAGCGGATTTCTGCCAAAGCTGGGAACTTCTCTGCAGCAGGCCACATTAAATTCAGGCTGTTTTGCATCCAAGACATTGTAATATTTTCCGGTGCGTCAAATTTAACTGTTGAAGAAAAACAAACAAACAAACAAAACAACTATATTTAAAGTATTCAATTGGTTTGAATTCTATGTGGATGCTGCAAAGTGAAATAACGTCTGGTGGCAGTTCAGATGGTAGGGGATACCTGCTTGCCCGAGGACAGCAGACCTCACGGGCGACGTGCAGCTGGAGTTTCCAACGTGAGCTTCTACCCACAAGTCAACAGATCGATGTGTAATCAGCTGCTCCTCCAAGACCGCAACCCAAGTCGTGTTGATGTTTTTAAATGTCTCTGCTCTGGGGAATCTGGAAAAACGAAGGTGATCAACATATCGTATGTTTAGAATTCATTCTGTCTAATTCTTTCTTTGAGTGTTGCAGATACGACACAAAAATACTCTTTCATTCAAGTCTCTGGTTACTTTGTAACTTGTGTGTCACTTTTGAATTTCATTGAGCTGTTTTATCGCAGCGTTGCCTGAGCTGTGCAGTAATGAGTTACATTTACTCTCTCGTATTTACTTTTTGAATAAATGGTATTTGTGGGATTAGTTTTGAGGCAACACACCTTTTTTTTTTTTCTTTTACTTTTACCTTGTTCAGAGGGTTACTGTCGTTACTGTTAGGCAGTGGGATTGGAACCTGCAACCCTGTGAACACGAGTTACTCTCTGACCTCTCGGGGTCGACGAGGACCTGAGTGACTCAAATATTGAAGCTAAAACAGTGAACAGCACTCACCGAAAGTGGAGGTCGTAGGTCACATTGCTCTGGTTCCCAGTTTCACTCCATTCACACATATATTCCGTCTTCAGGGAATTTCGTCTGAAGCACAGAGGGCTGGAGGGGGGCTCACATGACCATCCTGGGGAGACAAGTCATGTTTTAATACACATTCTAATGAAAACAGCTTGAAATAGAGGGTTTATTGTTCTTATTCAAATAAATTGAGATTTTTTTTTTTGAAAGGCTCCATCACCATATGTATCCATCACGGTCATCTGTACAATATAGTACAGTACTCAGTAGTTTAGATATTCAACATGAAATCCCGATGAATTGGTATATTTTCTTCTCCATGATTGACCTCTTGTAAAGTTCTGTCTGTTCTTGTTATTTCCTTCTTGTCTTTAATTATATTTTGACACAATTTGGACTTAATCCTGCACTTTATGAATCTTCTGGTTCTCACACTGCATTGGGAGATTGAAGAAATGTGAGCCCCAAGCGCCGACTTCCTCTCTGCCAAAAAGCCAAGTATGAGTTCAGCTCGGCTTGGCAGCACTTTACACGCAGTGTGGAAACCACACGACGCTGATAAGGCGACAACATTGTGCCGCTGGGTCGTCTATAGACTGTCACTTTCACATGTGTTCATTTGTCTGCGCTGTTCTAAATAAAGGAAAGCATGAAGGTCTCACAGCTGAAGGCAAAGGGCTTGAAATGTACGACAGCAAGACATTTAAGCAGATATTTACCTGTATTGATCATCAACAAAACCATCAACATAACATATCCAGTTGTTGTGCTCCGGGGATTCAAAGTTTCCATGATGTTGAGCACAGAGGAGAAAGTTTAAAAAGAAAGTTGGTGAGGGGGAGAGTCCAGTCAGTGGAGTCAGTCGAGTTTCATGCAACTCGGTTGCATTTCTCAGAAATGTCGCACAAGTTACGTGTCTTTCAGTTTTCATATTTGTGCAGAGCTACAGGTATCATGAGGTGGGCGGAGGCAGGATCATCTCACCACATGTGTGACTCTTTCAGGTCAGCCGTTGATTTTTTTTTTTTCTGCACCTGTTTCTTTTCTCTATGATCTCATTGTCAAAGACAAAGCAAGCGACATTCACAGTAGAATTACAAACGATACACAAAATAAGCACATCCGTGTCATTAAGTAGCATTCTTGGTACCTCCACTTCTCAAAAATGAGTTTTCTTTCTCACCGTATTTTCATTCATGCTGAAGTACAAATTCCACCACGTCCTCCACTCAACCCCTCTAATGTTCTTTTGTTGCTCATGAGAACTTCCATCCACTAAATCCACGTTCAAACCTTATGATCTCCGTGTTTGTTGTCAGTCAGTCTTCTAACAGAGGAACTCTCTTCTTGCTGCTTGACAACTGATGTATTTTTTTTATTCATTTTACAATTGAATGATGTTTCTGCTCCATTGTGTCATAATTGTAGATATTTTCTATACAGCTGTCCGTCTATCTTCTTTGCCACTTTGTCCATTTCAGATTCATGTTGATTTTAGGTACAAGTACAGTGAATTAAAAACCAGCTACTGTGTTTGCAATAATCACTAGTTAAATAATAAATAATATTAGTTTAATACTTTCTTTTAAGGATGACCATTTCTTCTTCTCCTAAAGTCCTCTTACTTGTGATAGAAAACCACTTACCTGATCCGTGCTTATCCTTTAGTACTCAAGGACTGCAGTACTAACATACAACAGATACTGGCTGGATCTTTCATGTGTGGAGTTTGCATATTCTCCTATGTGTCCATGAGTTTCCTTTCACAATCCAAAAACATGTATGTGTCCAAAACTAGATAGTTTCATTATTTTGTCATTGTTGCTCATCAGCTCTACTTGTGCACACCTCCTATATTACCAGCGTCTGCATTCGGATGTTTCCATCTCTGCAACTTCAGAGAGACTTTCTCATGTGCTGCGGTGTGCTTTGTGCGCTTGACTCTCTCACTTTGTACACAAAACAAATACATATCAAAAGCACAGTTTCCAGTTGGACAGCTTCTATATTGGTCAACATCGAAGAATCAAAACATGCAAAACAGAAGCAGTGCTGTCATTGTGTCGAACTATGTGGTCTTTCTGGTTTAACTTTGTGATTAATTCCCAGAATTGTTCTGAACAAGCCCTACACAAACACGAGCAACCGTGTTTGTAAATTACTTGTAATCCAACCGTACAGGGCAAGGACAGCCATTCGCTATTATCCCCCACCTCTTGATCTCATATCCTCATTCTTTTCCACATTTCCCATTTACACTGTTTCACATCAAATCACTTGCGCTTTCATTTTTAAAAGGTGTTTTAAGTTTGCATGCAGGATATGCACATTTCTAAACAGCCACATGTATTGCAGAATTCCATAGTACGAAATGAATCTATAATTAATTAATTTAATCTATACTGAAAAGGCAATTGAGTGTGGTACAATGATAAGAGTCCATAGTTTGTGAACATAATGAAGCAGTGACTTAAGATGACAGTTTTTGAATCCACACAAAGTGAAACCAAGCAAAAGGGCCAACGTGAACAGAAGAACAGGTCGGGACTTGATGAAGACAGACAATATTAAAAGAAACTTACCCATTGAAGTGTGGTAAAGTGACAATCTGGGAAAGACACAGGTGCAAGTAGAGATCCTATTGTATGTTGGAGAAACAGCAGGTCAGGAGACAACAAGCAGCAGGACAGACGTCTGGATGTCCGAAATGGAGACTAACACAGGAAGCAAATGACAAAACAAAAGACATTTAAATATGACAGATGCAAACAAGTCATGACCATGAAAGATAAATTCTCACATGACACCGACTTGGTCAGTTTCTCAACCAATAAAGTGAAGATATGTACAAAACAAGGAAAAATAACGTCATTGTGTAGCGGTGCCATGTGCTGTGTGTGTAAAGTGTCTCTCTTGACGTGTCAGGGACCGGGCACTCCTGGTTTTGTGCTAAATATACAGGAATGAAGGAGGATGAGTACGAATTTTTGGTTCCATTCACTGATCAGTAAATATGTACATTTAAAACAAATACGTATGCACAACACAGCGCCTGAATTAACAGTGTTTCTACTCGAGCAAAGAGCTGCTTTTAGGAAAATGAGTTTCCCACTGTAGCCCCCTGACGACCAGGAGAACATTTTTTTTTATCTAATCACAATTTTTGTCAAATTCTCTAATTTTTCCGAGATAATTAGAATACTGAAAACATTTTTGGTATCATTGAAAAGCCTTGAGTGTCCTCTGTAGATACCAATATGAGTCATTTTAGTAAGATAACATTGGTGAGAGATAGCCAGGTTTAAAAATGTCCACCACAGAGGACAAATCTGAACTACCAGTCATCAGGAGGATAAGACTGACCTACGTCCAAAAGATTCCTAATATTTTAAATTAATCTCGGGTCTTCAGTTGCTGCTTCATCCATTTTGTCCATAAAACAAGAGCAATTTTCAAAAATTCTATTTGAATATAGGTGAGACAATGTGTTCTGTGCGTCAACCACAAGGACCAGGTCATGGACATGTAACACACTGCCACTCATCAGATAACCAACTGGGTCAAGCAGGAGACAGAAACAACAGACATCAGTGAGAGCCACTATCCAAGATGAAAAATCCAAAATCCAAGAATAAAACTGGAATACAGACCCAAAAGATGAACTACTAAGTGAATCCCTCAGACAGACAACAGAAACCTGATGAGAATGAGGAGGAGCAGGTAATACAGAGAGACAAGCATATGACCAGTTCCTAGGTACAACATCTGAAGAGTCCTTATTTCGTATTTTATGGTAGTTTGTGTCAAGTGTCTGTGCTTAGTTTTTGAGAGATGTGCATTGTTTGCCCTTTTTAGGTAATTTGAAAGATTTGGTGTGAGGGTGATAGAAAGTTATCTATGTGAGTGTGGGGGTCACAGAGGTTGTTGGGATACATAGGCAATAAAAGGCATACATATTATTGTACGGTACTATTCAAAGGCTTTTAATTTGGCTTAGCTAATTCTGTATTTTGTATTAACTTTCAGTATAACTTGAAGTCAAAGTCAAAAAAGTTAAGAATGACAAAAGCAACACATCCATTCATCCATTGAACCAAACTTATAGAACATTTTAAGGGGAATAAATCCTCTCATATCTGAACCTGTGCTGCTGCTGATTCATTCTGTGGGAGTTGGTGTAACAGGCAGCATAACAGAAGCCAGGATAGAATCATCTGCTCAGCCTCCAGACATCTCTGAGTGGAATTCAATTCTTAAGTAATTCACTGACCAATAACACACTGAATTGTACATAAGACCGTAAACTGAATCCATTAATCAGTCAACGGCATCTTTAAAGTGGGTTATTATGGATGAAGGACTTTCCCAAGGTGCTTCCTGACTTTCGCCCCCGATAAGGTGGTTCAGTTTTAACTCAACCCTCAGTTGGATAAAGTGCTTGGATAGAGTTGGATGGATTACGGGTCTGGAAGAGACGTGGCTGCTGCAGCCCTGCCTGGTTTCTGCAGGATTCTTGTCCTGGTGTTCGTTCACTGCCACTAGATGTCAGTCTGAGCAGCAGTTTGAGACTCTTCACTGCTTTTTAATACAAGTAAGTTCATCCATCACCATGTCACGAAAACATTGACCACCTGTCAGTCTTTACTGGCAGTCTGTTTAGTGTTGCCTGAGCTGTCAGTACTGTGTGGGTCTCACCTTGAGCTGTGTAGTAAAGGTTTTTGTTTACATTCTTCCATTTACTTGAAGAACTTTTTGGATACAATTCAGTAGGAAGCAGGGAGGGAGAAAACCTCGATATCAAAGACAGCAGTGAGTTGTTTTGTGGCAAAGGACGATAAACGTTCTGCTGCAGTCGCTCACAGTCAGTTCAGTATGTGGTCCACTGATTTATTGATATAGTTTAACTCTAAGGAGACCAAATTTATATTTCCAAAATAGAGGATACTTAACTTGCTCCCAATTTCTCAAATTTGCCTCAATGTTTCTAATTGAAACAATGACATGAGTAATACGTTTTGGGGGAAAGAAAGAAAGAAAGAAAGAAAGAAAGAAAGAAAATTTTGTACTAATATGTTGTAGTCATTTACAGCTACAGTATGGTCTCAGCTTCATTCGTCTTTTGTAAGCAATCAGACGACTGTGAAACACCATGAGAAACTCGTCTTTCAAGCGCTTTGGTAAAAAGAAACCATCAGTATCCTGGCGAGCGCTCCCTCCTCCACATGGTCACGTCGTAGAGCACATGTTGATTCTATGAAGCCCTTGGATGTGATCAAACTTAGTTCATGGTTTCATTCCACAACACCAGTTTGTGTTTCACTCAGCATGCCATCCGACACCCCAGACCCATGACATTCACCCAAAAGGTCACCGTTTACACTATCTCTCAGACAATCACTGTTACTCACTCTGTACTTGGCAAAAAAAAACAACCAAAAAACGTTTGGTATCCCATAATACTTCTCAGCAAGATGTCAAAATACTAGTCATTTCAAGCATCTCCACTATCTGTCAAAGCACCACCGCCTCCACCTCTAGCAGTGACAGACGTCCTCGTCACAACACAGACACACACATAAACCACAATCTGCTCCATTAGTGACCCTGAACATGACACTTGTAAATATCAAATTACACTTAAATGACACTTTAAAAAAAAATTATAATAATACTGTTACATGTTAAGCTGATGCCTGGCTTAGCAGATCTGGAAACTTGTGAGGGTCTGGAGAAAACAACAATGCTTATTGTGGGCTAAAAGCACAATGTCCACAGATAAAGAGGTAAATTCACAGTTGGGTTTTCAACTCGCAGCTGCTGGCGGAGGTTTATCAAAGGCGCATTTATGTCTGGGCATTGAAAAATAAATATGTCTTTTACACGATGTGTCTGGAGTGTACGTTAGTGGCATCACAGGTTTTTTATTTCCAACATTGTTTATCACTGTCATCGATATGTTGAAAGGGTTGTGCTCACATTTACAATAATATAAATGCAATTTTTTATAGACAATTGTCAGAGAGAGAGACATTTTATTCCCTTGTCAAAATGATGTCTCTGTATTTACTCCTATCTTGTTTTTAAAATGGAAAAAAATGAGACAGACAGATACACGACAAAGTTAGATTCTTACGTTGTGATTCTCAACAATAAAACTACTAAGTCCCAGGAGAAATTGGACTGGGAGCAATGACTCTGAAGGCCACCGGTTTTTTTGGGTTTTTTTATGGCCCCCAAGTTTATTTCTCACCAATGTACTCCTTCCTCTAAAGTTTTTATTCTTATATGTATACAAAGCCAGCGAGAAAGTAACATCTGTGTCCACATGGTGAATTCCACAGCAATATTTACTTAATTGACAATTGTTTTCGATCTTTTTCCAGAGTGAAATATAGTCTTTCAGCACCACCTCGTCCATAATTCTCTAGTTTAACCAAAAGTGTTTAATGCCAGCAGCGTTTTGCTCTGACGAGTTTTTCACCCTCGTGTCCAGCAGGTGTCAGTATGAACCTGAACGTTGTTTGTGATCCTCCAACGGAGCAAGAGAAGAAAAAGCTTTGGCGGCTATTTGTTGATGTGTCTCACAGATGAAATATTTCATCTTCTGCAGCAATAAAGACTTCAGTTCACACTTTGAGGGAGCTGGAATGAACACATGAATGTAGGACTGCCCAGTGTCTGAAAACGAAATAAGGGACAGATCACCAGTGAATTCTGTGTAACAATGTTTTTACTATTTGACTTGAACCTGAATTATAGTAGATGCATTTTTTTTTGTATCACATTAAAAACAAATTATTTAGCAATTTATTTTCATTGCAAAATATCAAAATTAACAGAACAAAATCAGTATTTTTCTTAAATAGTACTCCGTCTCGCTTCCCACATCTTTCTTTGACACAACTCTGTCTGACTTAAATTACAACAGAAAAAATTTAAATGTACTTGTTTGCTGCTTTTCATTTATGTATCGTTCGTTCATTTCAGACATGTCAACACAAAGATTCAAAAACACGGATTGGAATTGAAATCCAGTCGAAGCCGCCTCTGATTGAATCAGATTGAAAGACGACCACTCTGCCACCTGAGCCTCAAGCCGCCCCAAACACAGTGCTGTGCCAGTATGACAGGAGATAAGTGAAAATACCACCAAGAAAAAGTTCATCCAAAAGAAGTCAAAGTTATTCCACCGGCTGTTCAGCAGCTAAAAGAAAACATCAAGCAATAATGCAACAACTATGTTATTTTTTTAATTATTATTTAAATTAAATTCTTGAATTCCACTGCTTGAGTCCCAGTTTTGTTTTTTTTTGCTGGAACTGTAGAAGTAATGTAATTATTCATCTCCAGCAGCACCGTGGCTGTCGGGAGGAGCAGCTCGTTCACCAGGAAAACAAACTACTGTCAAGAGCAGGGAGAACCAGAACCTCCACAGTTCAAAGGGGAAACAAGAAGAACCAGGACTTCGACAGTTCCAAGAGGACCAGGAGCGAGATCTTCCACAGATTGAGGAGCAGGAGGAAGCCGGTACCAGCTGGGAGGAAGAGCGAGTGATACTGGAGGTTGAAAGTGATTCCTTTGCGGTTCCTTCTACAGAAGAGCGACGTTACCCGACGGACACTGAGCAGTTCCTCTCTCAAGACTCTGAAGTCCACGATGTGATAAAAAAACAAAAACAGAATAGACTCAGAATCAACTATAAACGCAGAGCTGAGAAAAAAATGTGGATATTTCAAAGTGACGGTGTGGATGAGGTTTCTGCCAGAGAAGCAGGCTGGAAGTGAAAATCTTATCAGAAATGATAAGATTTAAATAAGTTTGGTGTCTATTAGTGTTGGCCTACACAGAGGCGGACACGCGGTCCACTGGTTGCATCATGAATCTTGGAGAAGCCCGTTTCATTTTTGTTTCTAATGCAACAGCTTTTTAGTGCCTTTTGATAGATTTGACGTTAAAAAATGTTTAAGCCGATGTGAACTTTGATGAAATTAAAGTGAAATGTTTACGAATCAGTTCAGTTGTAAGAGCGATTGGGTCGAACGCCAAGGTCTCGGTCATGAAAAGGTTTTATAACGCAGTCAGTTTTAATTCGCTTGATGTCAAATAAAAGGCAAAATGCTCAGTTTTCAATTCCCTTTCTTCTGATATGCCCCATGATGGCATGATGTCATTACCCTGTTTAGCGGTTGGGGGTCAAAAGTCAGGAATTTGTAAAATGTGTGTCCCTCTGTGTCACTTTGAAGTGCAATGTGGTCCTTCTTCAGTTTTACTGAATTCCGTTTACATTTTCATCAAACTTAAATAGCAGTTTACATGGATCAGAGATTCCAAATAAATATGTTCCCCTCTTTATAAGACAGCAGTGTGGAATCTGTTTATATGTGTCATTCTGAGAAGAATCTTGAATAAATTATTTAAATCTGATGTTGTTTTTTTTTGTTTATTCTTTGCACTATAAAAACATTAAAGACACACTAAAGATTTAGAATTATTTCTCCGTCCATCCATCCTAGCTTCACCATTTTACTCGTGGCTGTGGGCAGCGTCAGTCGACCATGAGGGGAGGCGGAGCACGGCGCTCAAGAGGTTCCCACAATTTATGGTAGATTAAGGTTTCTTCATTTTGACCAATTGAGGGAGAGATGGAGGAAGATCTCTTTACTGTTATAAACCATTGATTGTGGCTGCGGTTGCCTGCCGCAGTCAGAGGGTGATTGGAGGCAGCGGCACTGAGGCCCGGTGGACACGGAGGGAGAAGCAGAAGTGGGGCCTGATTGACCGGCCGCTGTTGTGGTGCGGGATGCACCTTCTGTCATCACTCATCATCCGGCAGAACGGCGCCAGTCAGTGAATGAACTGAAGCAGTTTCCCCAGCTGGTGGGCAGCTGCCGCACCAAATTACAATCAGTGTCTTTATCTGTGTGCGCCATACCATGAATTCCCAGCGAGAGATTTACCTCACTGGCTTATTTCTTCTTGCACGCTCATCCTCGTCTCCTTGGAAATGTTATTTCTTGGCTTTTAGCGCCATTGCCTATTGCAATTCATTATTTGTAACTGAAAAATGATCTCATTTGCATAACTCAGCATTTTCCAATGAGCTTCTCCCCTTTCACTGTACATTGTGCACTTCTCCTGTTTGTATTGTGACCTGGTGATATTGGAAAGCATCAGAGCCAAAATAAACAGGAAGCGAGCGAGTGTGTGTTTAGGAATATTCCATTTATTTAAAACGCTAAGAACAAACCACTTGCTTCTATCCAAGAAACTACAACAAAGGATTAAAATGTCAGATAGAACAGGGGTTGGACAAGGAGTGCAGTTAATTAAATAAAACATGGAGGAACAATTAAAAGCAATAACTGGAGTGGGGGTGAGACTGTTCTATCGGAGAGGCAAGTACAGAGTCATGCAAAAAAAGGTAAAATCACTCAAAATGTAGGCAAACAATGAATAAAACACCACTTCTCACTTATCAATTAAAACCCAAATAAAACACTCAAGTTTGCCTACTCACAGTAATCTAAGGTGACTGAAAAACACAAACACACACAGGACATCCACTCTTCACCCTTTCACGTCTGACTTCCTGTCACCGCCCCGTCACAATACATCCGTTCTGTTTTATGTTTCTGTCTTTGATTAACTGGTTTAACTATGAAGGCGCATCCAAGTAAAATGCATATATTTATTTTATTTATCTATTGTGAAACTTGTATAACGTGACAGTCTCACGACAGTAAAGCGTCCATCCGTCTTTGGTACAGCTAAAACAGGGACGCCATGGAAAGGTCCCGTCATAATAACTACTTCTGTGGTTATTGTTGTAGTAATAGTTGTTCCTCGACACTTCCTGAGGAAGGATCATGCAGAACTTTTATGAAACGACCTTCTGGATGTTATTCAAATACAATAAAATCATTTTGACATGTTGTCACGGCACTATTCTGAATGAAATCCATCCCAATCTAATGTCTGTCGTCATCTATTCTACAAGCGCTTTATGCATTCCACACTCACTCTGCAAAGTGAGCCGAACGGGAACAGGTTGACATTGTAATCTGCTTTAATTTCACATTTCACACACATACACCCAAAAAGATTAAGGAAAGGTCATGACACTCACAAAAACAAAAAACGGATATCAACTGTTTCATTGTCTGTTCTCACAATCACAGAAATGCGACAAGTTGACGAGGAAAAGTGAGGTTGGTTTTGGTTTGTAGCGAGCAAAGGTGTAATATCGCAGCATTGAATGGAAAATCACACATATGACCTGTGAATATACAACATCGACGTGGCGACTGAACGCTGAATTACACATTAAATGTTTGAACCCACAAGTTTTGTTGTTGTTTTTTTCTTAATTGCACTGAAGGTTTTATTTTCTGTGAAAAGTGATGAAACATTGACGTAAATTCAATCGTGAAGGTTTGAAATAGTCACAGAAAATGTGCTGCAAAATAAACATGAAATCTATCAAAACAAGATGGTTTAGTAGAGATAAACCTTCAGCGACCAGTGGCCAAGCCAGAGATTTCTTTATGCTGGTGCTATGAAGGGAGCTCAAACTTTCAGTGACGCTTTTGGGGGAATTTATGGATCTCTGGTTTATTTTCAATTGTAACACCGACAATATGCGCACACTGAACTGCCCCCGTAACAGTCACAAACATACAGTAAAAGCTCTGGGATTTAAAACATTATTATGTGACACGATACCTAAGATATTTAGCCAAAGTGGTAAAAAATGAAAGGTTTACAAGTCTGACACTTAAACATGCCGCTGAATGGAAACTTTAACACAAGGAGGTCACTGATGGAGCCTCAACAGCAGCAGGAAGCAAAAATCGACATTTTGTTGTGTTTTTTCTGTTTTGTTGTTATTCCAAAATGTCCAAAATGTCCAAAATTTACTTTTTCATTATTTCATTTAAACAAATAGCCTCCTTAATGTCACTTCAAGTTGAAGCTAAACCACTCTAACCTTTGCTGTATCTATATATCTTTAAATAATACCTTTATAATTCTAGTCACTCGTACTTTAACAGTTTAATGATGTATTTCCTCAAAGAATAAACATCCACCCACCTTCTCCTACAAAGCGTATCCTGTTGAGGGTCGCGGGGCGCTGGAGCCGATCCCAGCGTACTATAAAAAGACTAAACAAACACATTTATTTCCGAGGTTGTTTTCCTGTTACAACTTTGAAGAAAATCGAGCCGCGTTTTTGATTTACACGTAAGAATCCAGGCTTTGAAAATGTGTTCTGCATTGTAACAAAGCCTTCCTAATGGAAGGTTTAATTATGAGAGAAGAAACATTTCTCCATGTGGACATACACCAGACTCAGGAGATCAACGGCTTTGCTGTTATCGCTTCTCTGGCAGACAGCTGACGACGGCATAGTCTGTGTCACTGGGACTCGGCTCCACGACCGCAGGAGGTCTTGCGGGGAAGTTCAGGACGCTGTAGACTAACGGAGGCGCTGGCGAGCCGGACACCTCAACCGCTTCCTGTGAAGAAATCGAAGTTGAAGGAATTCCCATTGCTTTGTTCGGCTGCTATTTTTGCCCTTAATGGAGAAATAAAGGAAAAGACATACCTGTAATGTGGGGTTTGAGGCTTGTTGTTGTTGTTGTTGTTTTCTGTCTGTATAAAAAGAACGAGTGACTATGTGGTCAGCAGCACAGGGAGATACTGGACGTACAGCTGTATACATCTGTGTACGATATAGTGAGCGCTGATGGACTAACACACTCTTGAATACATCTGTTATCGCTTCTCTGGCAGACAGCAGACAGCTGACGACGTAATCACCTGTTATTGTATTGTATACACATGTAATTTCTTTCTCGCAACATTACAGTCATCTGTTTCCTTTGCATATGTTCTGTCAAACTCAGCGCTTTACACTATAACTTCATACACACAGATATCCGAGGATTTCAGGGAGAAACACGGCATTGATCACATCAAATGCCTGTCTTAGCAAAAAATTATATAAAGTAAACGTTTACAATGCAATATATATGCATTTCAGAATATTAACATTTGTGTAATTGCATAATGATTATCAGCAAATATTTATACGATAATTGATACAAAAGTCTGTCAAAGATGAGCTGTTAGATCTTGTTAAACCATTTACAGTTCGAGCTTCCTCACACAACAGATTATGAAAAAGTGGCTGTTATCTCTGCCATCAGTCTTTTTCTGAGAAGCTGCTTGTCTTGACACCATTTGGTTATCAGTACTGATACAGCACTGCACAGTCAGCAAAATGTTGCATTTATGTACACACACACACACACAGGAAATCATCAAATGTGGCTTTTGAGGTCACACGAGGTGTGAAAATTTGAAAGTTGCTGTGCGAGAGGAGGATGTTTCTGAGTTAAAAGAACGTGCATAAAAATGTGAAGAAGTGATGCAAGCAACTTTTTCCCATCCTTCCCGTCACTGATGGGAGGCAGAGCTACAGTAGCAGTAACTGAAAGAGGATTTCTTTTTTTTTAATAAAGTTGTGAGTCATCACATGCACCAGAAGGCTGTGAAACTGCAAATTGGTTTGCATTTTCAAGCATCTCACCGCACAATTGCACATTTGTTTCCACGGTTAACTAGTTTGACTGCTTCAGGAAATGTAAAATAACCGTTTACTGTATTACTTCTGTTGTTTTTAATGATGCCAAATGATGAAGGTCAGTTTCCTGGCATATCCCATTAAATGTTAATTGTCGTGTTCAGTCACTTCCTGGGTCTCGGTGACACAATAAAAGTTAGATAATCATGAAAACAATAGTGCTTATTAAACGTGTCCTTACCTCTGGTTTTGTCAAAGCAATAGATCAAAAGCGGCAGCACAGTAGCGAGCAGCACAGCAGGGACAACCACAAGGACGATGACAACATGAGAGGAAAACAAGCTGGAACTCCCCCTGCCCTGCGGCGTCGTGGAGTTGATCGGCATCTGAGAAACTGAGGGAGTTTAAAAGTGAACATCATGAAAACGTTTGCTCATCTCTGTCTTCCACTCACATTCCTATAAGACGTTGGTGTTGAAGAAACAGTTCAATAGATGCTGAACTACGTTAAGTTGTGCTTGAGATTTGTTGACACGGTACAGCTTTGAGGTGGGATCCAGACCCTGCCACTGCCATTCATTCATTCATTCATTCATTCATTCATTCATTCATTTAGGCATGAGCATTTTCAGTATTGACATACATTTTCTCCAGATGTTTCCTGGAGACAAAATCTTTCTTTTTGTCATTTTACAAACGCTCAGATTTAGGAACTTTAGACCACGAGGCCACTTTTCAGGGAATTTGCTGACAATTAAACTCAATTAAAAACTGATTGTAATGTTACGCATTAGCTTAATTCAATACTTTTCTCCATTTACAATATTTATCCTTATCACTACTGTAAATGCAAAATGTAAAATTGGATTAGTGTCTTGATTTAAACTAATGAGTAACATCACAATCAGTGTTTCATTTATTTTAATTGTCAGAAAATTGCCTGGCAACAGACAGTGCTTCAATCAGGGTTAAATCACTTTTTGGTTTCTCACATCACTTTGTAATTATAAAGTATTTCAAAATGTCAATATTGGCAAAATGTGTTCATTCATTCATTCATTTATTCATTCATTCATTTTGCATCTTACTTGGCACATTGTTTTGTTTCAGAATTCAGAAAAATATAGTAAATAGGTTTTGTTTTCATATTCAGACACCTTTATACAAAGTGAGGTAAATACGAGAGTTTACAAAACAACACAAAAGAGAGATTTAGTCAAACGGTTCTCAAACAGAAAAGTGTGCATAAAGAAACTAGAAAATGATAACCTGGAAAACCTGAACAAAGTGGCTGAATAGTACAAGTGTGAAGACCTACTGCTGTGCAATGAAAGGTTTCATCAGAAAGCAGTATATTTATATTTTTTATTTCCAACAGGACAAAACGTGATTTAATAAGCAATGTGGAAACACTGTCTTTGAGGAAGTGTGCGCCACAAAGTGTGACCGTACCTGTGGTGTTTGCTTTGGTCTCCTCGCGAAGGATCAGCTGCACTTTATTACTTTTGACAACTTGGTCTGGCTGCAGCAAGCTGGCCCAATACAGCTCACTGTCGTCGCTCGTGAGGTTGGCGATGTGGTAAAGCACCGAGGAGTTTTTAGGGTAGACGTCAAAGCAACGTCTACAGTTTGAATTGTCGGAAATCTTTTTCTCCTTTTCTGTGATATAAACGCCAAAGTGACTGGTGTTTGTGACGCTGACGTTGAATGTAAACTGCAGGGTGACGCAGCCGCCAAGAAACCCAGTGACCAGTTCATGGCCCCGACCTGAGAATACACAAAACAAGAAAATATTGCCTGACATTGATGAGGGATGGGTAAAGCAGACTTGTCAAATAGCATCAAATGTCGCTGATCAAGTCAAATCTGGCACAGAGTTCTGGAAAATCTGAACAGTGGAGACGGCAAACAGTTTGAAACCAGGTCAAGCCACAACAAGTTTGACTTATTTGTGTCGATATACTTGTGTGAAAGTGAAGCAACACCACATATAAAGAGGGCATTTAGCCACAAGATGGCCTTTAGGAGCTTGAGACAATCAAATACAGCTGTACTTCTTTTATTGTCCCCTTCAATGTCTCTGTTTTAAAGAGCCTCTTGGCATATAAGCATATAATTTATATTCATGATATATTGTAATCATCAATATTTCTTTGCTGTGTTCTTTTGACACTGGTTTCTGGGCAATTCTGTGTAATTTATCTCTCTCCACCATACATTTGTCTTCATTTGGCTAACACGGTATGATACACGTTTTGAAGTCACACACACTACCTCACATTTCAATGGAATATAAACTTCAAATGATACATAAGAAGCATAATTTAGCAGATTATAAAACATAGAAATTAAGTCTGTTTCTGTAGTCATTATACGCTCAAGTAGTTAGAGACTAATACATAAATCACAAAGACATTTTTTAACAATAATTGATTGTTTCACATAGTTATTCTTAAAGAAAAATCTATTTATTCCATACAAGAGTAGATTATAGATGCTACAATTTGTGGAGGAAGAAAATAAGAATATGATTCAAACTCATATAATCTTTTTGTATGTGTAATGTCTCAGTGTCTTTTATTACATTTTATCAGATTAAACCTGGTCGCTGCTCGTGATCTCACTCGTTCAATAAACGTCAAATATTTGTGTAGCAGATGTTTTAAAACACAGTTCCAGTATCACTGCTTGTTTGCTGTGATAAAACTAAACAACAAATCAGGGGGAAAAAAAAAAAAAAAAGCCTGAAGAATATTATAGTTGCTCAAATGAAATCTTCCTCTGTGTGAATCATGACAATGAAATGACCACATATTAAAGACGTCAGTATTTAGGTTACATTTTGAGAAGTCTCACTCAAAAGGTGTGTAATTTATCAGTTCACTAAAACTTTCTCTGCAGTTAAACATTTTTTTTTAAATACACAACACCAAAATGCCTTGTGAATCTCCTCAGAATGATAGTTGAAAGGAAAACAACTTACCATGAAATATCATTTGAGCTGTGATGATTAAAACCAACGCAAAGCCGTCAACCATGGTAGAAGAGGAAGAGTGTCTGAGCGGCTCACTGGACTGGAAGGATAGTGCTGATTTCTTTCTGCTGATAAGATCTAAGATTTCTGATTGTCAAGGGTTTTTTTTTTTAAAGTTTTGAACTGTTGGTTTTACCCTTCTGCCTGAGTGAATCTGAGGAGTGGAAACTGTCGACAGAAAGTTACAAAAACATCAACGTATCTATTTTCAGCAACTCTCTCTCCCTGACACACACACACACACACACGCACACACACACACACACACACACACACACACACACACACACACACACACACACACACACACACACACACACACACGCACACACACACACACGCACACACACACACACACACACCTCCTGCTACAGAAAACCTCAAAAAAGGTTCATGGTAAGAGAGGCTGTCAGTCACATGATTTCCAGAATAGAAAAAAGCTCTGCTCCAACACACAAATGGCAACTTTTAAACCAAAACAAAGACCATGTGAGACCCAAGACTGACAGGAGACTGACACCCTACTCCCACCATCGTTTACCTTCACAAACAGGACTACATTTTTAACTCATCTTCTTCAAATACCAAAACCTTTTAAGCTACTTTTATTATCACAATTGTACGCCATCTTCTGGACAGTATGGTCCCATTACAGGTTGTCACTCGAGCCTTTGTTTTTTTTTTTTAATTCAATGATTTTCAGGTTTTTGTTTTTTTCATGTTTAAAGTTTGTTCCATAATATATCTGCAATTTACTATACTATACTATACTATACTATACTATACTATACTATACTATACTATACTGTGCTGTACTCCACCAAAGGCCCAAATATTGTGAGTCGGGCTCGCTCATGGCAACCCCACGGGAGGCACACCATCTGTTTCCTCTGTCCATCCCTCATCATTTGCCCATGGATGCCCCCCCCCCCCCCCCCAAAAAAAAAAAAAATCACATTAAATCATGTAATTCTGGCTACACAGGGTTGCTTTCTGCTTACGGACATCTGATTTTACATTTTATAAGCACCCGAGGGATTGTTGCCTATGTCCTCACTACACTGCGCTGCACCGTCTCTTCTAAATCTAATACTGATGATAATGTCAGAACGTGTATGGACCCAAACGCCAAATCCCTTGCGACCCAAATCGCAAGGCTTCATAAAAAACAGAGTTCATTGCAGAATAAGTCCGGGAAACAGTAGTGACGAGCCAACAGAGAGAGAGAGAGGATTTAAATACACAGGAGGGGAAGAAGATGGTAGGATAATTGAAAATGTGAGGTGAGCCACACAGGGGCAGATAACTGCACTGTGTTTATGAGTTAAAGCTTGATCTGAAGCATCGTTTCGCCATTTCATTAAACTGCCTGCAATGCATTTTGTGGGAGCAGATTTTCATTTTGTTTGTTTTGGGGTTTTTTTAAACCTCCAAATTGTTTTTGCTTCAGTGGCCTGAATACTCTTCCGTAGGGTTATGACTACTGGCACAATCTGGACTTCAGAACCAAGCGTGTTTGAACTACAATGAGGAGGTTGAGCACTTCCGTCACTTCACTTCACATTTTTCGACAGTTTAAAAATCTGGCACGACGGCCACGGCAATCACGGCCGGTTACGTTCGCCCATCCCGCCCCCCCACCTGCGTTGTCTCACGTCCATCCCGTTTTGTCCACGGTGGCCTGAAACGTGGTTGCCGTGACTACCGGGAACATCGTGTAAACCGAGCTTTGGTTCTCTTGAGGGATGACAATTTACTATGATCCAACACTTGCTTGACAGAATTCACCAGCGTTGCACAGGCACGAGATTATCAAACAGAAAATGATCCGTCTGAAGGAGGGTTAGTATTTCAGACCACTAATATTCTTTAATGACATTTGAAAATCCACTGGAATCTGTTGTTTCAGACAGAGTACTTATGGAACAATTTAAAACAATGATATTTCAGCATCAACCACAACGTCATTCAACAGCCTGGACAATCGAAATGCTTAATCACACCTGTGCCTGACACCTCATGGTCTCTATGATGAAAACAAACAGGAAAAAAAAGACATTCCCGCCTGAAAGATACACAGGTTATGTGAAATTGTTGTCATTTTGTAGTTGTTATGCGTGCTTCCTACTTTATGAAAGCTCCCTATTTAGCTCCCACCCATGCAGCACCTCTGACCAAACAAAGCCCCTCACTTTACTACTCAAACATTTGCTCACAACCGTGAGTCTCCTCTTATGTTACCAAAGTCTCTGGGTGAGTATTTACCTATGAATGAGCTTCTGTGTACATAAACAACAGTTCTCGCCTAAGTCTCGGTGGAAATCTATCTATGGCCTCATTGACTGCATCAGAAGGATCTTTTGACCTCACGACATTAACACACAGTCATCAAAACAACAGAAACATGTAACTTGCAGTAGACATTTGCCATGTAAATACACTATCAGCATGAGCTCTTTTAAGTTACGACGACAGATTGTTTTTATATCCTGGTGGTTGAGCATCTCAGACAGTTAAATTCACATTTATTTATATAGCACCAAATACAAACACAAGTCATCTTTCGGTGCTTTTAACAGAGGAGAAACCCAACGAAGACAAAGCGAGGCATGATGTAATGTCTAAAATGCTTTTGCTGCCACTTAGCTGAGCTTCATCTCGCACAGTGGAGACGGGAGCACACGAGACTGAAGAGAAAGGCACGAGCAGGAAAGCCCTCGTCACCATGGTAACTGAGAAATCGACTCTGCTATTAAATGCTGCTCCGGCAAAACATTTACCAATCAATCGAGGAAGGGAAAACCCACCAGCAGCACCGCAATACACAATCAGCCACCCAGCGGGCTCCACACACACACACACACACACACACACACACACACACACACACACACACACACACACACACACACACACACACACACACACACACACACACACACACACACACACACACACACACACACACACACACACAAATACATCCCTCTTCAATCTCTCTCACTACACACACACACATTTTTCTGCTGTTGATGTTCAGCAGGTGGGTTCAGAGACGTAGACTGGTGTGACACAAAACGGAAACAGCAGAGGAACATTCCTTTCCACAGAGCATTTCCACAGATTTCCTGTTTTGGTGAGTATTATTCATGCGGCCACAACGACACTGCCTCCTGAAGCCACTCACTTGTCAGCTTGGTGCCATTTTATACTGTCTGAGCCATTCACCGCTCAGTGTGAGTGATCAGAGGCAGAGGTGATGTTATACCAATAAAGAATTAGGCATTTTGTGTTGCATAGTGAACAACTGAATGATGTGAAATGTCTCCACCAGCTCAGTGAATAGAATAGAATAGAAATACTTCATCCACCCCAGAGGGAAATGGTCGTGACATAGCGCCACACAGAACAAAAAAAAAACTTCATGAAAAAGATCGAGGGTGCATTTTCTCGTCCTTACCCAGTTTCAGGTGGGGTTAACTAGATGCAATTTCAAAGTTTTTAGTGAAGTCGAGCTGAGGACTCTTGAGAGGGAGGCCTTACACAATTAACCAAGAACTCACACTACACACACTTTACCTCATGCCAGGTAGCAGTACCTTCGATGTTCTCATGAGATTTATCTTAAAAGGGATCGCTAATGACAGTTGTGATCCCTACAATACAAATAGCATCAGGTCATCAACATCACCATGAGTCTCAATGTAGAGTCTGGAGTCATAACAGCTGAAACACATGTGTATGCATGATAGCTCACACTGTGCTTCATTTGTCTTTATTACGCCGACATTGTTGTGACGCCACGGATTTAACACATCTGCACTGCCTCAGCAGTCTCTCAGTGCTTTACGTTGCTTGTCACACTCACACACACACACGCACGCACGCACGCACACACACACACACACACACACACATACACACACACACGCACACACACACACACAGTAAAGGTCAAAGTGCCCAACTTCCACCGAGAGGAACTTGGGGATCAGTGCCTTGCCCAAGGGCACAGAATTATGTACAAGGGATGACATTGAACTAACACACTAACATTGCATTTGGAAGTAGACCTGGTCTACCCAATGAGTCTATAGAATACGTGTTTTACTGGGCGTACGTAAACACGTGTTGTGACAAAATGATTTCCCACTTATTCATATTTCATTATGATTTCTGCACTAATGGAATCCCTGTTTGGTTGATTCACAAAGTGCAGCATGCAGAGTGATACAAGGATGGCTGTTCGTGAGAGAGAGAGAGAGAGAGAGAGAGAGAGAGAGAGAGAGATAACTGGTTGATCACCGTTGTTGCATTTGGTTTTAAACTCGCAGCACCTCGGCAAAACCCCCACCAGCTCCCTAGCAACGGGGAAGACACTTGTTTAATCACCTTTCGCTGGTTGCTGTTGGAGACAGACTCAGGTAGGCCTTCTCCATGGAAACCAAGCTGCAAAGGTGCAAAAAGTAACAACATACCCACCATGCCTGCAACGCAGTCTGAGGATCAGATGCCAGTAACTGAATGTCCCTCTGCAGTGTTGGTATCTGGAGGAGCGCAGAGTATCAAGCGCACACATACATTCACAAAGCGGCATAAACACCCGCCCACACATGCTTGGGGAATCTTCTTTGAGGCAGGCTGCAGAAACGTGTAAAAGCCCTCGGTCCGCACGTGCAGGCAGACTCGGGGAGCCCTGAATCAACACACAGGCTCAATAATGTGATCTGACTTTCACTGAGGCGCTCCCTGCACGTCCACCTGCACGCGCCGCTCTGCGCGTTCGTTCTGGTAATCTACTCTACGCGCGTGCAATTAATGATGGCAGGGACAGGCACACACGCACACGCACACACACACACACACACACACACACACACACACACACACACACACACACACACACACACACACACACACACACACACACACACACACACACACGGTGGGAAGTGAAGCTTGTGTGGCAGCTGTCACGGTCTCCAGCTAAGGTATTCCCCAGCCCCATCACAACCAGGAGCTCGCCAGTCTTCACAGATGCGCACTTTCCAACACACGATCGCACCAGTTTATTCTTCCACGAAGCGTTAAAAATGTCACCTGTGGAGAATTATGATTGAAATGCAGAAGGGGAAAATTTAACAAAAAAGAAATGTGTGAGATTGTACATTTTTTTTAAGGGCACACTTCTTTGTTCTTTATTTATTTATTTTTTAATAAATAACTAGATTGATATTTGTAAATAACATCTTAATCACAACACCAGCTTTCTACCCCGTCCTCACCCAACCCCGTCTCCCATCCACTGCCAAAATTGATACCCCCCCCCCCCCACACACACACACCGCCTCCCTTCCCCACCAGTCACATGGAGGTTCTCGGTGACCCGTCGCTCTGGTGGGAGTCGCTCTCCGGGCGCGCGACGAGGCGGACGCACGAGAACAACAAGAAGAAGTAACGCGCAGAACTGGCCGAGAGGCGCCTTTCACGACTTTCTCTCTCACTGCGTTTTATTGCGTCTGTTTGCGCGGAAAGAGGGAAAAGAAAAGAAAAAAAAGAACAAGAAAACGCCAGTCTCTCCGGAATCGTGTGAAGCGGCTGGTAAACGACACTCCGTTCGACGGGGTTTATTTATAGTCAGTCGCCGCCGCGATGAGTGGCAGCCAGCCGGGGAGCGCGAGCGGCGGTCGGCGGTGCTGCTGAGAGGAGCTCCACGCGCACGGAGATCTGTCCACGATGAAGTCGAGACGCGACAAGCTGAAGATCCCCTCTCTTACTCTGGAGTAAGTTCTGATTTTTTTCCATTTTAAATCACGCTCGGTTTGTAAAAAAAAAAAAAAAAAAAAAATTCCGGTGTTGTTTTCAACTTGGAATGACAGCTCCTCTGATCTCGTGTCTTTCTGTCTGTGCTCATGTGTCAAACTGACTTGTTCATGCGAAGTGGCTCCAGTTCAGACCTGCTCTCTCACACCGAAGCCACAGTCTCGTGTTTCTTCTCAATATTCGCCACAGTCGAGTTGAACGCGTCAGTTCAGCCTCATGTTTTGCAGACAGGGTTACAAAGAGGAAAGTAACAGGTGTTTCCTCATCAGTGGCCCGTATTTGTTTCCTTTCCTTTCAAAACACAAGTTCTCGCTGTACCTGATGCTTTCTTTCATCAAAACCTGCACTTATTATGCACTGATATTATTCTGAACACTTTCCAGGTCCTGGTGTGAGACTGACTGTGTTTACAGAATTTTGGGGCCGGTTGAAGTTGTTCAAAACCAAAAAAACCAAACAGCATAAATGACAGTGAAGTAAAATAACTTAGACGAGAAGATGAAGTTGTTTATTTCATCCAAAGTTTCAAAGAGCAGATTATTTAAAACCTTAATTCTGGCCAGATGTTTGACTGTGTTTTAGAGGTGCAACCTATACAACACGAATTCTTTGTAAAAAAAAAATTTTCCCACCAGCATTATGTCATTTTTTTTTTTTTGTGTGTGTGAGCCACACACAATCCCCCCCACAATTCCTGCATGAATCACACACTCCTCAACAGACAAATGGCTCTTAGTCTTCAGGAGAGATATTTGATTCGGTGTTGACTGCTAACCTATGATTTCTCCATCAAAGGGCAGGATTGCAGTCTTATGTCCGCCCACTCTTCCTCCGGAGTGACTGTGGTCTTATTTTGTACAGCGGGGTGGGGTGGTGGTGGTGGTGGTGGTGGTGGGGGGGAGTATACCTTCTGCCCACTAGATGCCGATCCATAAGGCGTAGGAGCTCCCTGCTCACATCCTCACTCTGTGATCCATCTCTCCACCTCCTCCATGGACCGTCTCAGCTGAGCATGCGCTCTGCTCATTTCATTTTCATTTTTCGAGGCCCTCAGTGGCGTCTGTTCCCGCGGAGAAGCACAGAGGAGGTGTCACACTCGGAGAGCAGGGAGAGAGAAGTGTTCACCCTCCGAGTGGAGAGTAGAGGGACGCACCAGCAGCAACAGTCACTGACACAAAAACACAAACGTGACCAGATTCACATAACACTTCTGTTTGTGTTTCGACTTATTATTTTAGCGAGTGTTCAGTACTCAAGTAAAGCGTTATGGAAACATTGTGCTGTAGATAGTTGTGAATCTTTTATTAGGACATTCCGTGTCTTGCAGCAAGTTTCTTGTTTACAGGTTTAAGTGCTTGTTTTGTCATTTTAATGACATTCCTGTAAAAAAATACTTCAGGATAAATAGAATTTTTTTCTTTTTTTTGGATGTGCTTCAAAACAATCCGGCTGACATCCTGGCAGAGCTGCCACTGCGCGTAATGTCAGAGTCTCCCTGAACATCTTGGGAAAATTAGATATTCAGCGTGAATCTCACCAAGTGACTCAGTCTGAGGTTTTCTACTCAATTTACACTCTGGACATGAGTCTATGAAGCGCAGATAAAATGGAAATGCAATATGGAGATGACGGATAATTACTCACTGAAGCATCATTGAGGGCTTCGCTTTAAGGGGTCTGAAGGAGAGGATGTGTCAAAATAAATCATCAAAAACAACAACAACAACAATGTAATGACTCGCGTGCGTTGTGTAATTACCAGCCGAAACTACAGAGTCTTTGTGCAAGGAGTTGTTTTTCCTTCATCCTCGCTGCATTACTATGACAACACATTCATTAGCGCTGTGATAGCCAGCGCTGTGTTTAGCACTGAGACAATAGCAGCTTTGTAGAGCTCAGGAGAATCAGGAGGGAAAAAAAAAAAGCCCTGTGTGCTGGGTCACATACAAGCTTCAGGATGGCTGAGTGGGTTAAGAATGCATAGTTTGGTGAGAGAAAAAATGTTTTAATAAAAAGACACAATGACATGAGATACAGCGAATAATTTCAAAATAGATTGAGTAAAGAATTTAACATTCCCTGTCTGCAAGGAGTCTCCCGTGTGTATTTCCGGGATGTGTTCAGACGCTTGCTAAATGTCACTGGAACCACATCTGTATCGGCGTCGTATGAGTGTGAGAACAGACGCTCCTCCACAGAGTTAAACGTCGCATCAGAGGTTGTTCAGTATGTGTATGCCGGCTGATGAAATGACCCTTCCCGGTGTGTTGACACACGGCTGTTGACTTATTCTTGTGTAAGAGCTCACATCCGATGATGGATCGAACCATCAGGGGGGAAAATTTACACCAAGTGACCCCCCCCCCCCCACCGACATCGCTCCGTGGCCGGGGAGTCTTCAGCTGCTGGTCGCAGCGGTGGACATCAACCTGCAGTCGAAGACGCCGGCATGCCAACATGCTGAGTCAGCACATTAATACATGCAACCATGTCTTGCCTTACAGTTTATCGCCCACTTGCCAGAGCCCCACCCTCCTGAGCCCCTGCAGTCCATGCAGCCCATGCAGCCCCTTGCAAACCCTTCACCCCTGGAGGTAAGACAGCCAGGTCACACACAGACTCTCTCTGCATGCAAAAAACAAAACAAAAATCTATCCTGAAAAACGTGCAGTTTGCTGGTCTGATCTTTTATTACTGCATGTTGTCTTTCAAGTCTTTCTCTTCTGGCACATACCTCCATTTCTCCACACAGGCACGTCAATGAGCGTTGCCATTGCATGAATCGGACACTGTGGTTTGCCGTAAATCACTCCACACTCAGTGGACCACACAAATAGTGATAGTTTATACGATTAACAAAAATATCAATTCAACACTTTTCCATAAGCTGAGCTGAACTCAAGAGATTTAAGACTTTTTTTATGTGCTCAAAAGACCTATTTCTTTCAAATATTGTTCGCGCGTGTCTGAACTTGTGTTAGCGAGCACTTCTCTGTATCGCTGGGACAATCCATCCGCCTCAAAGGTATGGTCATTTCAACATGTTGATTACTCTGCAGGATTGTTGCACGTATGTGTCTTAGGCTGGACACAATAAAAGGAAGGACAATTTAATATGCAGTTTCACTGAACTTGGGGTTGGGTCAGAAAGCTGGTCAGTATCTGGGGCGACCACCATTTTGCCTCACGCAGTGCAACACTTCTCCTACGTCCACTGCTCCTCAATGGCGGTTCCAAAGTTGCTGGATATTGGAACTTGCTGTCATATACCCTGATCCAGAGCATCCCCAACGCGCTCAATGGGTGACGTGTCCAGTGAGGACGCTGGCCATGCAAGACCTGGGAGGTTTCCATCTTCCAGGTATTGTGTCCAGATTCTTGCAACATGAGGAGATGTTCGTGGAGGAACGACGCAACAACGGGCCTCAGGATCTCCGTACGTTCAAAATGCCGTCAATAGAATGTACCTGTGTTCGTTGTCCATAACATACATCTGCCCATACCCTAACCCCACCGCCACCACGGGCGACTCCAATCCACAACGTTCACATCAGCGAGCTGCTCACGATCACGACGCCACACGCTCTGTCTGCCGTCTGCCCTGAAAAGTGAAAACCAGGATACGTCCGTGAAGAGAACACCTCTCCAACGTGCCAGACACCGTCGGATGTGAGTGTTTTAACACTCAAGATAGTTACGGCGACGGATTGCAGTCGGGTGGAGACGCCGACGACTACGACGAGATGCAGATGAGCTTCTCTGAGACTGCTTTCTTACAGTTTGTGCAGATTTTGTTTCATTACACAAACCGATTGCTGCAGCGGCTGTCCGGGTGGCTGGTCTCTGACCCTCATGGAGGAGAACATGCTGGATGTGGAGGTCCTGGGCTGGTGCGGTAACACCTGGTCTGTGGTCGTGAGGCCGGTTGGATGTGCTGCCAGATTCTCTGAAACGCCATTATAGTTAGAAAAATGAACATGCAATTCCTGCAGTTGGCATGGCAACTGCACGCTGTTCCAAAACATGCTACACCCGTGGCATTGTGGTGTGTCATAAAACTGCACTTTGGTGTGACCCCTGTTTGTGCCCACCCTAAACGGCACACTTCACACGTACCCGGGGTATTTACCAAAACCGGTGATATTTCTTTCGGTTTGGCCATTTACATAAAAAAACATCAGGAATTGTGACGTAAATATCTGCCGACCCCCCTTTAGATGCAACCGGAGACACAGAATGTATCCATATCGCCACCGTGGCCAGAGTTTTCAGGAAATATCACTGTTTTTTCAAAACTGGGTACGTATGAACGTGGCCTTCAACAAATTTGTGAACAATACTTAAGAGAAATAGGCCTTTTGTGTACACAGAAAAAGTCTTGGATCTTTTTCTTTCAGTTCATTAAAGATGGGAGCAAAAAAAAGGGCATTCCTATTGTTGTTCACCTTCAGTTAATCACTTATGGACTTCAAGGTGAAAATGACTTGACATTTACCTGTAAACACTAAGAGAAGTAAATCCTTACAGAATATGCCAAATTAAATGTTAATTTGCAGCCTTCATCCCCCCCCCCCCCCCCCCCAGACAATTTAAAGATCTGTGAAATTTAAACTCTTAAATGGAACATTTATGGTAAACTGACTATCAGTCGTAATCGTCAAAGCATTTTACATCCATATATTCTGAACGCCGAAAAGTGACACTAAAATCGAGCATCTCCAGCGAGAAAAGGAAATGTGCATTAAGTCACAGTTGTTTTTTGTTTTTGTGTGTGTGTGTGTGTATTTTGTGCTTCTGTTTCACAGTGAAGACCTCCTGTTTATTAGTTGTCTCTAAGTCTATGTGGGTTGCTTGGCAACGGTGCTGGGTGTTGAGGAGGAAGGCAACACAGCAAACAGGGGCGGGTTGCATCCAGCATGTTTCTGGATGTGTGAGCAGCGCTGGGCTGTCACCAATTAGTCAGCAGTGAATCTTGTCTGCTCTCCGAGAAAAAAAAAATTGCAAATTTAACTTGGGAACGTAAAAATATCTTTCAAACACGATGAATAGGACTTGACTTTCTCGCAGCTGTAATCTGATGTCAGGGGCAGAGTATTCCACACTCAAGACCTCTGCCCAACTTCAGTATACCATCTGGAAACACACTCCTCCCCTGGCTTTAGCGCTGTGTTTTTGGACGTATCCTGATACTTTAACTGTGGAGCAACTTGGCTCGATGCAAATGGTCGGAGTGGCATTTGCAAAAGAAAACCACAAAGACAGACAGAGAGGTGGATGTGTGAACTGGTGTGGCGATCATAGTTCTTCATATGGAGACACATCCAACAAACATGGTGACTCTTAGTGTGACGTAAATAGTGTGACTTCCACTCTTAATGCAAAAAGGCTCCCAGCCCGACTTCACTGGTGATGATGCAGACACATGTTTTAAAGTGTCTTTGATGCCCAATTATTAATATTTATGATTTACAAAGCAAATCTAAAAAGAATAATTTAACACATTTTTGAATTTCTGAGAGGAGGAACAATGATGATCATAATAACTAATCACGGAATGTCCACAGATGTCCCAAGGTGGCCTAATTATTGTGGATAATACATTCTAACATTTGAACAGTATAAAAAAGATACACTCATCTTTTTACCAAAGGCTCTTTGTCTGTCCTTGTCTCTTAAGGAAAGCAAATCTTTGCTACTGTTCTTTTAAAGTTCGTGTTTTTTTGGACTGTGGTGGAAATTAGAGTACCTAGAATTTGCATTCATCAAACTGTGTTTCTGTTTTGCTAACCGACATCATATTCTGAAATCTGCCGCATGGGTTTCTGGGATATCGAAGATGGCGTTGCGGCAACTCAAGTGAAAATATCAACATTTGACCGATTCAGCCAGAATTCCTCAAAGAAAGAGTGTTCAAGCTATGAGAATAGTCATAATAGTTCATCATTTTTCCAGTTGCAAATCGAGATCTTGTGAGATGGGTTGTAGAAACCGGATCTTGGCCACACAATGCTTCAGGAGTCTTCGGTAGTTTCCGTGATCGGAAGATGTCAACAAACCTGGGGATGTTTTCTGAAATCTAGATGCTGGGGATATGTGTTTGTATGAGTGTAATGATGAACGTCCTTCAGAAAGGTATTGACAGAGTATTAGAGATGTACATTAACAACTAAGACTGGGTTCTAAACTCTTTATTTCTCCCATGTGGATTCTGGTAGAGTAACTTTAAGAAAATCCAATCAGCCTGTTAACATTGGCACATATCTGATACAGAGCTGATTTATTTCCATGTGAAGGAAGCCTGTATCCGATCTCAAAATATCTGAATGCATGTCTTTTTCCTGCTTACATTGTTTAAAAACAGTCAGTCTGAGCCTGGCATAGACCGAGAAAATACATTAAAAAAAAATGTTTTTTTTAACTATTATTTTTATCGATCATTTACCCCATGAATTTAAGAGGAAAACATATTTTCAATTGGTCGCAACTACTACAGAAACAAACACTTCTTCTCTTGAAAAGCCGCAATTTAAATGCGCTGCATTGATATGCACTCAAGTTGAAGCACGTGTGGAGAAACACAAAGGACTGTACCACTTTGTGAAAGTTTGTCTGGAAAAACCCTCTAAAACATTCGTCTTGGTACAGCCCAACAACATCTTAAGATGCTTTCAGGTTCTGTAGGAATTTTTCTACAGACGACAAGATAATAGGAACTCGACTTGTAAAGTTATGTTTCTGCCGCTAATGTTTTGTACTCTACTCTTTACATTTTTGCTGCACCGTCTGAATGAATTGCCACATCAGACAAGTTCTCTCAAGCTAACAGAACATTTGTTTAAAGTTGTTCAAAAAACTTTTTTGTTTTCAAATCTTAGACAATTAAATTAAGTTAACTGTTAACTTAAGTTGACTGCAGTGGTGACACAGCCACATTAATGCAGTATTTTACACAAAGTTGCTTTATCTTAGCAAAGCTTCACATGCTACCAGCAAGATGGAAGCTATAGGAATAAAAAAGTTTGGTTCTTGTCTCAGTAACTTTGTGTGGGAGACGGTGTAGGTCAAACACTCACGCCTACAACCTTTAGCTGGGTTGGTGTTTTGCTTTCGCTCGCTGTGTAATCAGAGCTGTAACAGTCTGTTACTGTCTTTAGCTGCACTATGGGCAAGATGATACCTCCGCCACTGCTGCTAAAAACAAGTGGTAGTAGTCACACACTACATTACTTAGGTTGACTAACAAATTTACATGTTGTCGAATATTTAAATAGTGTAGATTATTTTCTTTAAATCGTGTTTTATTCCTTTCCTCACATGCTCCTCAAACAATTGCAGGTTTTTCAGACTTATGGATTGACTATATTTCTGACATAATCCCTTGTAAATTCATTGTCTTTAAATAGCTCTTTGTGATTTGTTGCCCCATTTGAGAAATTGGGATGAACTCATAATACTAAGCATTGACCACAAAACCAATACAAGAACTAACTAAAAATGACTACAAAGGGGAAACAAATACATGAAAAAACATTGGATGGGATGATGCTAAAGAGTTTAATAAATCTAATTTGATTACAGAATGACCACATGCAGACGCAAAACCGGCCAAAAGATGCAAAATTACCAAAAACTCTCATTGGATGATAGACCAGACCTGAATAAATACAAATTTGACAACAAACTGTCATTACAATGTTGACAAAACAACCACAGAGACAGAGAAAATCAGAAGCCAAGTGACTATAATTAATATCAAAATGAGATGCAATAATCTTGAAAAAATTCCATTATAAAATATGTGACCTGATTAGAAACTAATATGAAATAACTAAAAGTATATAAAAATGACACAAGAGAACAAGAGTACAAAAAAAACATGATACAGAAAGACAAGACAACTAATTAAAAGTTTTTAGAGGACATCAGTTATTGAAGTGACCAAAGTGGGACAATCAAGGGCAAAAATGAAACTATGGAGCTGTAAAATGGTGCCAAACAAATGCATTATACTCCAGTGAGAGACAGGTCTATACTTTGAAAAACAATCAACATTTAAGCTTCAATCATTTTTTACATTCATACTGCATGTAACAATACATGCACTATGAGTGCATGTATGCACTGCATATTGCATTGCCTTTCATATAATAGTAATTAAATTAGACTTTTAATGGACTACCTCCATGTTTTGTTTTGCTTTTTACTTGTACCGTCTAAAGGTTTTCGATTATCTTTGGAAATTCTTCTCTAGTTGAGGAGTGAGTTGTCCAGCACCAGGGGCCTCATTTATAAACGTTGCGTACGCACAAAAGAATGCGTACGCCACTCTCTACGCAAACCGTGGGATTTATAAAAAGAGAACTTGACGGGAAAATGTGCGGTCCTCCACGCCAACTCTGACCCATGCGTACGCACATAACTGGGGGAAGGAGAAACTGCGCCACCGATGGCAGAAGAAAGAAACGGGAGAAACTGTGTGAAACCGATCGTGTAAAATAAATAGTTACATGACCTCTCATATATGGACAGTTTATTTGCAAGAAGTGGATAGTAAAAAATAAAATTTCTACAATGAATAAACAAACATACTCCCTGGAGTGCACACGGGAAACATATGATTAAGACAATAGTAAGACAACAAATTATGTTTACACTGATATGAATGCAGTGTAAAATCCTATATCATATAGCCCATATAGCAGTGTTGGGCGCAGACTGGAGGCCGGCGCTGTACGTGATGGGTGGCTTCTAGGTACGGAGAATTCATGTGGAAATCCTGAGACTTGCAATTTTGTAGGAGTGTTTAACCCGTTCACCGACCTTGCAGGCGACAGTGGAGACCCCCTCAAGCGGTGGCTGCTCACCCCTTTTCCTAACCCACAAGGCGCAGAGGAGAGGACCTAGAATCTGCGCCACAGCCAGGCGCGCAGTATTGTGGAGCGCACCATCGGGCTCCTGAAGGGCAGGCGGCGGTGTCCCCAGGGCCGCCCCTGGCCAAGTGGGGGCCCTAAGCAGGATTTTATTTTGGGGCCCCCCTTCCAATAACATAATAATACTAATAATACTAATAATAATACTACTACTACTAATAATAATAATAATAATAACAATACATTTAATTACTAACGAATCAAATGAACAGCCTCTATCAACAGTGGAACAAGAACTTTATAGATCAAAAGTGGAACAATCTTTTTTATTTCAACAACATCCCACCTTCAAGTGAAGCACGAGCCTCTTCTTGTTTGGACTGTTTCTTTCTTTTGCTAGCTCCTGAATCGTATTGACATTTGGAAGCTGTCTCTCTCTCTCTCTCTCTCTCTCTCTTTCTCTCTCTCTCTCTCTCTCTCTCTCTCTCCGGCCTCGGGCTGACTTGGTGGCGGCGTTCTACGCGCCTCTCGGCAAAATGCAGCGCATCCTTTGCGCATTTGCAGAGAATGATGATACTTTATTGATCCCGAGGGAAATTCAATTCACTTGCGCAAAATGGGGCCCCCATGGATCGCGGGGCCCGACGCACAGCGCGTGTTCTGCGTGTAGGGAGGGGCGGGCCTGGGTGTCCCCCTCCACCTCCGTCACCACTCCACTCAGGAGGGATTCCCCGATGACCCCCGCCAGTGTTTCCTCCACTGGGGTGAGCTCCGGAGGACCCGTTCCCCCGCCCGGGGCACAGACGCTCTGCCTGTGTGACGCCAGGCGCTTTTTTGTGTCTACTTTGATGTCGGACCACTTTTTTTCACCTCAGCCACACTCCGACCTTCTGAGGCCACAGCATTGACACCATCCGCCACATGCTGCCACTCTAGAGCCTTTTTGGCGTTGGTGACCCCAACACTGTGTCCACCAAATAATATCGCCTTCCTCTTCTCCACCTCCCCGACGAGAACTTCCACCTCACACTGGGTCAAATTGCGTTTCTTGGCTTTTCTTTCTGCTTTCGGCATGCTGTCAGTCGTGAATCAATATTCATGAGAGGCGTTTCTCTGAATATTTATAGGCAAATATGGGCGTGGTATGACCCGCACACAGGTGCGCCACATTTAGAGTGGATTGTGATTTATAAAGGGAAATCGGCGTAGGACGTGCGTGCGCATTGTTTTATAAATCAGGATATTTTTGTGCGTACGCACTTTCTGTGTTTCGTGCGTACGCCAATTTTGACGTCAATCCTACGCACAGTTTTATAAATGAGGCCCCAGGAGACAACGTGCTGAGTGTTGTCTCTGCAGCAGAGCGAAGCTGAGGATAACGAGCCGGCCGTGAACGCAGCACCAGGCTCCAGCTCCCCTCACACGCAGCCACAGTCTCTCCAGACCGGAGTATGCCGCTGCAGCACAACGCTCAGTAACCGGGGAAAAAAGAAGAACCCCCCCCCCCCAAAAAAGACAACAACACGTCGTCATGGGGAACGTGCTCCTGGATCAGGACTTCATCCGGAGATGTTACAGCATGTAACGGCCGCCCCGGGACCTCGGTGAGGCGGCGGGCGGATATTCGGCGTGAATACAAAGGAACCCGCCGAGAAGAGGAGGCGATGGTGGGGAGACGAGCAGCAGCAGCAGGAGGAGGAGGAGGAGAAGCAGCAGCGGGAACCACAGCCAGTCCAGCCTCCGTTTTTTGAAACAAGACCCCAAACTTGAAGAGAACTCCGTCCGGCATGTCGGATCCGAGTCAGTGGTGCGCGGTGCCGAGCCAGAACAAGTCCCGGTTCGTCCCGGGCGCGCTGCTGAAGCGCTCCAAAAGGTAGCGAGCAAGAGTTGAGATGTGCAGCAGCAAACTGCTTTAACTGGGTGTTTTGGAGGCTTTTACGTTGTCTCAAAACGGTATCTTGTGTGTGGGGGGGTTTCTTTTTGTTTTGTTTTTGTTAAGCAATCGCGGCTGGTCTTTGTTCACGTCTCCCTCTTTGTTGTTCACGTGTTATGCTAAAAAAAAAAAAAAAAAAAAATGCTAAAAACATGAGCTAGCTCCCGCTCCTCTCCCAGCCTGAGTCTCCTCTCGAACCTCACTTCTCAACAAGAAGCTACTTTATCTGGAGCTGCAGGGGCACACACCAGCTTTAAAGTGACTTTACATTTTAAGACTGGTTCCTTTGTTGAAGTTGCAGGTCAAAGGTCAAATACAGGCTCAAGTTGTGAAGTGTATTGGATGGACTTCTCTTTCTGTCCTCACAAGAGAGTGTTTATTTAATTGCAATGCCGTGTTAAGTTAGATAAAAAGCTGTTGACTAGTAGAAGTGAGCCTTCACACAGGATCACCAGAGATTATCTTCACCAATAGCGCTGAAATAAATATTTTTCTTTGGTTTAAATTGCCCATAAATCAAAACTAGACCATTTGTCTTACCTGGTCCCGATAATTATGTTATCTTAAAGCTACAACAATTACGAAACAAATTATTTCAAATGTTGGATGCTTCCATGCCTTTATTATTTACATTCTTGAATACGCTTGCTTTCTTAAATCAACAAAATTGGGCCGGAATGTCTTATCATTGTCACTTACCATGTTGATATTTATTGTTGGGTGAGAACTGAGAATTTCCTTACAGTCTCTCTGCAGTGAATGCACATTGACAGCCAAAGTTTCTTCAGGTCAAAAAAATCAAAAATAGAAGTTTTGATATAGCTGCTAAAATGAAACGTGTCACGTGTGCTGATGGGTTGGAATAATAGCTTAAAAAAATAACACATTTAATTGACATCTTTAGTCGATTATTTAGGTCAATTTCAAAGCTATACAGTGTCTTGGACATCTGTGTCTCAAGCTGGCCCGGCTGTTACTGTCCAGCCTCCGGTCTACAGATGGGAGGGTCCCCCCTCTGCCTCATGTCTCTGGGCAGCTCCCCTCCCCTCCCCTCATCACCTGACCAGGTCTCACTTGCTTTATACCCACCTGCAGGTCAGAGTTGCTCACAAGGCAGTAACCATCTCATTAAGTTTAATCTCAGTGGGCAGAGACGCAAAGGAGCTGTTCAAAAGTGCGGTTGGTTTTGTTTTCTTTTGGCTTCGTTCCATAATAACATCCTGCCCGACGCACATTGCGTTTTAAGGTCAACGCAGTTCTGTAACTTCTGACGGAGAAGATCTCTGATCGTTGCCGACGACTAAAGATGATGAATTAAGTTGGCCTGAGAACCTCAGGAGATTTTTCAAACATGTAGAAGCAACTAGCAAGTACTTGACTGTCGTGTGGCTGTAGAACTCTCCCCTCATATCTGAGGCCTTCTCTAGACTCTGGAAGGTTTCATTATATGGTTTCCTTGGACGAGGAACCTCGAAGCCTCACAATGGGAGCCACTTCAGGAGAATATACTGTGCAGGTTTCAAAATACAACTCTTCTTTAATTGCAATTGATGTGGTGGGGTTTTTTGTTTTTTTTATCGTGTGTACAGAAATGTTTTCATCATTGGGAACTTCAAATAATTCCATTGGGTCATGTGTGAAAATGTGAAGAAAAGCGCTGCACACGCTTCCCCGTTTCATGTGTGAGCTTGTTTAGAAAGCTGAGAGGATTGATGACAACTCTCTACACGTCTTGAAAGTTTGGATTTGCAGCGTGGCATCGTGACAATTAATCAAAATAGTAACAACCAGATCGTTTGATAATCAACATAGTGGTTACTAATGTAGAATCAGGTTGGACAAAAACACACTAATGTTAATGACATTGCTGCAAAAACCACGTTTCTTATCAGGAACCAACAGGCAATGTGCGGTTAAAGGACCCCCCCCCCCCCCCATGCAAACACACCCTTGTTTATCTGCCATGAATTCAACCAGCAACATTTGTAACCTTCCAGCAGATCTGAGAGAAATATTCCTCTGAAAGGAAGTTAGAAAGTGAAAGTGAAACGAGTCCAAAGTGTTTTGTTGACATGCTAAAAAGAGGTGTAAACAGACCGGATATGTTGTTGGTGTTCTTCACTGTTCAGCAACAGTCAGAGCTGAAGAGATAACAGTTTGCTACTTAAGAGGTCAAGGGTCTTTTTAATCCGCCCCGTGTTGCACTGGCCAAATAACTTTGTGTCTTCAGGCCGTTGCTTGGCAGAAACACAACCACTCAGTAATGTCCTTCACAGCAGCTTTTGGTTTACTTTAAACATGTAAAAGTGGAGAAATCGACTCTTCAAGTGACGATATGTTGCTGTTGACGAGGACCAGTAAGGATTTTAGCAGAAACCTGCAACTCGCGTGAGAGCATGAGATGCTAGTGACCCTGCTTTGTGTTGGACCAAGGAAACCATTGGGAGCCTTTTTTACATCTGGATACTGCAGGAAAAAAACAAAAAACAAAACTTGCTTATGATACAAATTTTAAGTTCAAATCTTGTCTATTTTTTACGCTGTTTACAAGAATTTTATTATTTTTTAATCAGGAACTTCCTTCTAAAGTCTGAAGTCTAAAGGGTTTGTTTGCCCAGTGTGAGTTTTACTTTCAATATGCAGATGCTCTGTTTCATTTGGAATCCAGTAAACATTTTTCTTTTTTAAATGGTAAGAGTTTCTCAACTTTATTTTCTTTAGAATAAAAAAAAAAAAGCAATACTAGCGTAAAAAACCCCAATAACACTGCAACAAGGTTTATGCCATGTGGCATATTCGAATGTGATGTGTGTATTTGTATTTCTTGTGACCGTCCAGGTATATGAAATATATGTTCATGGCCTTTTTTAGATTTGCTTAAAGAAAAAGAAAAAAGAAAACATGTCTGTCTTCTCAAACGGTCTCTAGCATTTCTGCGTCTTGCTCCACTCTACTGTTGTGTCACCGAGAAAATCTGGTGAAAGCTTATTATCATAGTCAACCTACTTTTTTTTTTTTTTTTTTGTACTGTGATCATGTATTGAAATCGGTTTATTGCCCAAGTCGAATCAAATCCGTGCCTGTAAACAAGACAATTTAGTTGCTTTGAATCTCTTTCTGCCCAGTGGTGAACTTTCTCCGTCAACATGCAAACGAGCGCGCCGACATTTCCATGCTTATTTTTGTGTATCTAGCCTGGCGAGCCGATGACTTCCCCCTCTCTCCTCCTCTTTGTGTTTCCAGCTGCCGCAGCAGCAACAGAAAGAGCCTGGGTGTGGGGACGCCCTCGCCGACACTGTCCCGGCCACTGTCCCCGCTGTCCCTCCACACCGGTAAGACCTGGTTGGAATCCCTTCACTGTGTTTTATGTGTGGAGCGGGTCAGACCGACGTGACGGTGTCGTGTTGTGTCCTGGCATTTATTTAGACATTTAAAAAAAAGAAAAGAAAAAAGTATGCCTTTAAATCCATTTTCAGTTTACAACATTATACCTACAGTTTTGGTTCCTCTTTTATGTTATGTGGTAAGAATACACAACCAATAAACAATGAGTGCCTGTAGCGTTTCACATACATGTTTGCTAAAGCAGGATATTTTGACACAAATGGCAAAACTATTCGAAAACCTGCACACCTTTATGTAAGTAGAATTTAGAAGAAGTCTTTTTTTTTTACATTTATTGAAGTCAACCAGTCATATCAGTACAACAAGTAGTACTCGTAATACAAAGGCACATATAGTATATATACGAAGCGTGTAAAAGGTAAACAACTGAGCACACAGACAATTTAGAAAAGAATCATTCGTGGTGCTCGCCAGAAGGCATCAGTTGGAACCGGCGATGGGCTGAGTGGGAGGCGTCTTTCCACGACGGCAGCGATCCTCCTCAGCCGGCAAACTCTTCCAGGGAGGTCAGGGGGCAGCCAACCGTTTTCTTGGCCGTGGTTATGACCTTCTGCTGGGGCACTTCCCGTGTGCAGCTGAGCTCCCAGCGTACGTCCACCAGTACGTCCCTCAATGGTGGACCAGCAGGAGGTCACCAGCATCAGTTGGTGCTTCTTGAGAACAATGAAGGACAGTTCGCCGTCGCCGTCTCAGTGTTTGCAGACCAGGTCAGCTGCTCTGAGATGTGGACACTGTCTCCACCATGTCCCCGTTGATGTGAAGGAGGGCAGTCTACAGAGACGTCCTTTGTCTTTGCGGTGTTCAGAGGCATGTTGGCTGCACGCCACATGGACGGACGTTCAGCCTCCCCTCAGTGGACGGTCTCGTCCCCTCCTGTGATGAGACCCACCCGGGTGGTGTCTTCTGCAATGGTGGACATGGAGTTGGACGGGTGGGAAGGGACACAGTCGGGCGTTCACAGGGTCGTACCGGAGAGGGCTCGGCACACACAACCTGGTGGTTGCCATTGGTAACGATATAAATTCACTCATCCCTCCTCATCTCTGCCCCAGTTCACATTGAAAACCCACAAAATAGCCATATTCCATTATTCCTGCCTGTGGTGTTTAGACAGTGTCCTGCTTGGAACACTTAAATAGGCTTTTCAAATGGCCCTCATGGTGGAAACACACACACACACACGCACGCACGCACACACACACACACACACACACACACACACACACACACACACACACACCACATAATGATATTAAAATACATCCAAATAATTTAGCTTCACAAACACAGGTGTGTGTTAATACATGATAATGTGAAAACAATATTTACTTCCAGTGGTAGATTTACAGCTCATGAAAGAAACATGTCCAATGAGGATTTGAAGGGAAAAAAAGCCTTTTTATTGCAATAAGAACTGCTAAAATTACTGAATTGTATTTTTTTTTTTTTTAACAAACTAAAAACAGGCAGAGATATGTTGGGAGGTCCACAGGGGGTCACAATGAGAATGTAACCCTCACTTGGCTTCACAGAAATTGGCAGTCCTTTAGAACATTTGCTGAGTTTCATGTTGCTTCGGTAGCAGCTTCTCAAATGAAGGTTCGTAAGCTGTCGGTCACTTGACCCCCCCACATGGCCTCTAATACTCAATTAAGCTACTCTTAACTCCTGTAAATAACACCTCAGAGAGCATCTGGTTTGCACTGCTCAGTATTCAGACAAGTTCTGGTGACCCAGAAAACACCTGTTATCAAAATGTAGCCATATATATACTGTATATATATATATTGGCCTCTTGGTGTGCCTGCGAACCCGTCCAGTGTGTACCCCTGCCATAAGTTGCAAGCCAGATGAAGCAGGTCTATATGAATGGCTTGATTAACGTCGTCCGCATCATCTCGACTGTCAGCCGGGGACGTCCTGAGAGGAGGAACAAAGTGAAAGGGCGAAGAAATCTTCAATGTCATTTACAAGCAAATGCATCAACCTGCTCGTGGTTTAGTTCAGTGGGTAAAGAAAGATCATACATCGCACGTGGTGTTCATCCTTCGACAAAAGAAAGACGTTTGGCTTCATCCCGTGCCCTTAGGTGTAAAGAAAGTGGGATTACGTCTGAATGACAGGAGCTTTCTGAAAGCCTGGCATCATCCCGTTTCCCCGGGTGAGCAGCTGATGTAGAAGCAGCTCAGCCCCTCCACGCCGCCGAGCAGCTGCACTCTATGAAAAGAATTTTACTCAAGAGCCGCTCATCGCCGCACCGTATAAATGTGCTCCTTTTTGAACTCAATCATCTCAAGGATTACCTAATCACGGTCGGAGCAATCGGCTCTAATGGAGTACTCATCCACTTGCATGTAAACAAAACCCGTGTCCAGCCTGCCCGGGTCTCCAGTCTGCAGCCGTCCTGGTTTCCCTGCTAATTAAAGGATCCTGCATAGACGTGTCGTCATTTCTCTCTCTCTCTCTTTTATTTATTTTTTTAAATTCCTTCGGGGAAAATGTACACGACTACATACAACCATGTGGTCTCCTCTGTTCTGTTTTCACAGCTTTGTTATTACTACTGAGCATAATACCTAGTTGTGACTTTCCTCTTTCAGCTGCAAGCAGCCCTCTGGACAGCCCTCGAAATGTCTCCACCAGCACATGCCTCAACTTTCCTTTCGCTCGGAGGTACGTCTCTGCACACTCTCACTTCTTTGTCAATCCCCTGGCAGAACCAAAGAAAATGGCGGGTTCCATTGCATGTCAGAATCTTTTAAGTGTGAGATTCCATTTACAAAATGGTTTATTGAAGGAACCACATTGACATCTTTGAAGTAAAATAGAATTAGAGTGACCAGGCATGAACCAGTTATTACCTCAGGTGTTGACGATAAATTATCATCAATTATTCCATCAGATACACGTTTAGCTGCAGACATGTTTCTACAGAGCTGCCTGAGTTTTGCATAAAAGCCTCGTGTCACACCACCGATGACCTTGGATTAATTTAATAGAACGTTAACAAGTACGCCACACCTGTACTTACCCTTAACTACATTTTGGTTTTACTATAATAAGGGGAAAAAAACCTTTTGGAAATTGGTCTTGACTCGTGGTTTTATAACAGAAGTTGTGATGATTTTTATTGCAACTTTTTGAACAGGAAAAATAAAACTAGATGCAAGTTATTTGATTTGAGACATCCCTTCCTGAACATATCTACAAACCACTGACATTTTTTAAAAACTCCTGTTGGAATTTCTTGAATGGTTTGGAGCCGCAGGTTAAAAAAAACAACTAAAGTCTTTCTTGTCATTAATGTTGGCTATGGAGTTTTTACTAAGTTGACATAAATAACCTTAGAAATGATAAAAATTAATAAAGACAACTTTTAATGTAGTGATGTAGTAATATGTAATAATTCAGAATTATACAACCTATAAAATCCGCCAGGTCTTCTGTTACTGTCCACTCCTCTTCAGGAGGGGTGCCCCGAAGCCCACGTACATCTCATTCAGCTGCGTTCCCATGGCAACACGCTGGTTTCGCTCCGGGCACGTGGAGCCTCCGAGTGAGGCGGCGGTTTAAAGACACCCAAGAGCAGTCATTAAAAACTCATGAGCACTTCAGGTGCTTCATCCTTTAACACATCTGCTCAGAGGAAAGTAAAGCACATCTTGACTCACTGAAACCATGAAAGCTTCTCTTTTCATCTCCGCTCCTCAAATATTTAGATTTCACTCACTACCCGATAAGTCCTTAGACTCCAGTGGAGGTTTTTATTTTTTTTACGTTTGTGGTCAGTTGATTCATGTGCAGTATTTTGACGCTTAACCTTCATTAGAGCGACAAAACATTCCAAGCCTTTATAAGCGGTTTTACATTTTCATCTAGTTTTTTTTTGTGTTTAGAGATCCTTTTGTTGAAGTCCATGAATTTCGGATGAACAAATCTCACAGACACGATGATCCTGGCGTTACTGTTGCTAATAAAACCACCGTCGTCGTCATTTGACACCTACGGCCCTTCAGACTTAACAACTTATTTACCTGCTCTTTAAAGGCGTGGTTGTGGTTGGCTCAGTTGGTTTCTTTAAAAACAAACCCTGCTTATAATTGCTCTGTGAGTGTTTGTCTGATCTATTTGCTATGTTTCCGCTGTTCACAAACACGATCTCAACCAATATTGAGAATTTTTTTTGTCGTATTTATAGGTGAGTATGACTGCAAACACTACAAACTGTGTATGTCGGGAGCTTATAGAGGCTTTTCGTTAAAGCTGAGAAAAATCTTTTTTTTTTCTTTTCTTTGCTGCATCAATAAACTGCCAAATCCTTTCTTGCTGAAGCCAAGATCTTTCTCCCTGGTGCTTCATTCTACGTATTGTTTCTTCTTTGCGTTACATAGAATGTTTCCTCAAAATTAATTTGGCTTGCTCTGGACTCCTACTCCTTATATCTCGACAAATGCAAACTGGCATGGGAAGCAACATTGTCAGTACCGATCCCCTCAGCTGAATGCCAGAGGTCACAGTATCACTTGCGCAAGTCTCTGAAAACTCACTGAAACTCTCTTTGCTTTTCTCTTTCTCCCCGTTTCTGTTGTGTTCACAGTCACTTGGCTCGCGCCGACAGGTAGCTTCCTTTCTCATTTTCGCATCTTGCTTCAAGCTTGTTGTATTTCATCTGCTTTCCACAACATGTTTCCTCTGATAAAAAAAACAACATTATTTTGAAGCTATTTTCATGATTTTTGTGATCACTGAACTGAGCAAAAAGAACAATAACCTTATTCGATATGATTAAGGAAAAGAGACGTTCATTTCACGCACTTGTAGTCACAGGACTCCTCCGTCTGTTACGTAAAGGAGATCCACATATGAAGCGCCAACCAGTGCTTATGCTGCTCGGGCTTATATAATGCGCTCGGGCCTTTTCTCTCAGAGCCGAGGGTCGGCGGTGGTCCCTGGCGTCCCTCCCTTCATCTGGCTATGGAACCAATCCACCGAGCTCCACTGTCTCGGTAAGTAATCCCTCCCAAAAAAAACACAGAGCCGTCCTCTTTGGTCAACACATGGCGAGCAGGCATTTTTTTCTGACACCTCACTTGGCCCAAATAGCACGTTCATTTATGCAATGACTAACAAGCGGATGCCAACGCCGAGACGACAAACCGCTAATTGTTTTCATCAGTCGTCTGCTTTGAGTGAGTCATTCTCCCAGTCAGTGAGCAGCCTGGTAACTAATACACAGCCTGTGTGTTTGCCTGTTATCGAGGCGGTAAAGTAAAGTGTGCTCGTGTTGTGTTATTGTTGTTGGGATGTACGTGTGTTGACATGCACACACTGTGATTGGCCGCAATGTAAGGAAGAAAGAAACAAGAGCCCCGTCAGGACAATAATTACATTGTCGGGTCAAGATGTGTTTTGAGGGTTATATTAGGATTAAGGAGTTAGTAGATGGCAATTGTCTACCCTGAACTTGTGTACATAGTCCTTCTGTTATTTATTCAGTCAAATACTTGTATTGACGATCCCAAAAAAAATATATAAAGTGTTCATTAAACTACATTCAAATCAGCATTTTGGACTCGTGACAGAGTAGACTGTCTGTAGGAGGTCAACTTGAAATCCCAAAATGTATAGGGCAGTCCAGGGTATTGGACCAGAGGTCAACAGGAATAATGGGGCTCCTCAATGGTCCTCTGAGACTTAAATATGTAAAGAGACTGACCAGATGCTGTCCCACTGGTTCTCTTCTGTTCACAACACATGGGCAGTAAAATCAAACAGATTGCAGGCAGCGTACTCTTCAGTTGGAGAGTTTAACCCAGTGCTGCAGTTCACGTAGACAATTACTCAATTGTATAATGACTGATCCTTCTCCTGGTTTTGTCTTTGTTTACAGCATGCAATGAACTCACTTTACGGGTATCTTATCTGTAATCATATGGCTTCAATAAAAGACAACACTCAATGAGGAAGTGGTCCAGTTTTAAAAAAAGAAAGTTCTTGGGTCAAGGAAGCTCTAACTTAAAAACAAAACTTGTATCTGCCTTATCTCCTCTGCCTTGTTTCAACTGAAGCTTTAATGACCATGTTTATGCACAGGTTCTTCGAGTGTGGACTTCTGTAAAGCCTCTGTAATTCAACATTGAGGTTGGACAGAACAGTAGGAGTGTCCTCTTTGCACTCAGGGCTCCACGAGGCTTAATTTGAACTTTTGAAGCACAAATTACTGCAAATGGCACCTTTTCAACCCACTGATCATAACTTGGCAGTGATGTGCTGACTTTGTCTTTTGTTATTTCAGTGAATTGCATCATAATTATGTTACTTGTAGCCTTTGTGTCTGTTGACACAGAGCGTTCACTTTTATTTTCTCATCTAACCGAGAGCTGCTCACGTGAAATTGGGAGGAACCACCAGCTGCACATACAGATAAGATAAAAACATTGACGGACGGTGCATTTCTTTAAATTTAATTTCACTTTAAACACTATTGGCTCCATCACATTGCTGTGGGAGGGATTAAAAAACACAGTGACGTGAAACTTTAAAGCGCCGGTTCTCTGAACTGATGGGTCTGCGCTCTTTGTCGTTTCCCGTTGCAGTCGTCCTCGTCTTCTCAGGAGCGCCTTCACCAGCTTCCATATCAGCCGACACAAGACGAGCTGCACTTCCTCTTCAAACATTTCCGCAGCACAGACAGCATCACGGACGAGGATGGGCGCCCGTCGCCGATCATACGGCCTCGGTCTCGGAGCCTCAGGTGGAGGATTTCACTTGATCGTACCTCACACGGCATTTAGTCTTGATGCTGCTTATATTCCTACTTCTTTTTTTTTCTTTTTCTTGATGCTAATGTTTATTTGCTGTTCTTGCAGAATGTTAAGGTGCAAAATCAAGTTGAACACCTCACATAGCAGCATCACCTCACTTCATTGAAGGACTAGGAAATAAATTGATACTTTTCTACTCACGTCAAATCTGTGGGAACATTAATTATAGCCACAGTCCCCCAAAACGCAATAGTGTGGCTCTCCTGCTGCCTCCGAGCAACTGCGCTTGCCAGTTGGCCTGCGGGCAGGTGGGGATCTGGCTGCCGAGCCGTGTGGTTATGACAACTTTTGGTGTGCTGGCTCTGCTCCGTGCTGTTTGTGTGACGCCTGAGTGCTCCGTGTTCTGGCACCGTGGCGTGCTGTGTCTGGGCGTGCTGGCTTACAGAGCGCCTCGGGGGTAGAGCTGCTGAACTGGAGTTGGGGGGGGTGGGTTTAGGGTATGAAGGGCTTGATGCAGACAGCCACGTTAAAGCTGCAGCAGCGTGTTTGGGAGCAGCGATGCAGTTCAACAGAGGCGCCTTTCATGACACACACACAAAAAAAAAAAAAGGCTCAGGGAGTCTGTCTGCATGTGATAGGCTCTCTCTTCCCTCATCTGTTCTCTTTGAAGCTTCGTCAAGTCAGATATTTGTGTAAAAATACACCCGTCTCACTGAGCTAAATGCCGAAGCAGCGTTGCAGTAAAAAAAAAAAGACTTAATTGGTTTATGTCAATGAGTCAGACAGTTTGGCCAGAAGAAACCTCTGCCGCTTGGTTCGGGAAAATCTGAGAAAGAAACATCTGCGCCCGACATTGAATCCACCTCGACTACGGCTTAAGCAGATTAGAGCCACCAAAAAAAAAAAAATCATACCAGCCCACAATATGACTTTCAGAAGGCTGAAATAAAAAAAAAAATGCAATGTGAAAATCCCAACCTATTCAGTTGGTGTAACCACTTTAAAACCCCATCCAGTTGTTGCAACGGTGATAAATTTAAATCTATTTTGTTGTGTTTTTGTTGTTGCTGATATTGTTTTTTAAATTATTGTTGCAGCCCTGGACGATCAAGTGTTTCCTTCGATAATGAGACCGTCATGATGAACCATGTCTACAGAGAACGATTTCCAAAGGTACCTCATACCCACCAGTAACTTTTTGTTGTTGTTGTTGTTGTTGTTGCCTTAGACAATCGCAGTGTATGTCTGACTGTTACCACCAGTTATGTTTTCTTTATTCCACCAACCCAGGAGGTTCGTAAAAGGAAAAAAAAACCATTTTATGTATCAAAAGACTTGCAACAGGTTAAACATATCGACATTTGGTTGAAATGTTTTGTTTGATGAGTTTAAAAATGTAATATTCTCACATTCATATGGTGAGAAAAGCTGTGGTTGTTGTAGTGGAGTGTGTCTGTACCCAAGATGTTGTGAACCTGTAGAGCCACGCTACCATCTTTATTACAGTAAAATGAATTGGCCCGCGTTTTCATTCAATTTCTATTTTAGTTCATTTTTAACAAAGTCTTCAGCTCCTCACTGCATTCTGGTGGCTGTAATACCCCTCGCTTGGGGGTTAAATTATTTCTTCCTGTCCTTTGTGACCAAAACGATCTTACAAACAGAAAAAAACAATCTAAAAAGAATTATCATGGTCAAAGACAAAGCAGAAATAGATCTCTAACATATCCTGCATCAAGAGTGAAGTCAATGTGAGCATCTCTGAAGTCACTCATGTCCGGTAGAAATATTAATTGTATATAGATCAGGTATAATTTAGGTTGACCCTTTATTGAGGGAATAATTTAACACAATATTTCAACATCTGAAAACACGAGAGATTCTGCAGGGCTTGCTGGCAATCGTCTTGTTCTCCTCACCCAAACAAATACGATTTTGGATGCATGTGTGTTCAGAAGGAGCTCAAGCTCCACGTTGACAAACCTCCTATAGGACCGACATTTGGCCTCTACAGCGGCACAATAATTGTTGACCCGCTATAAAGGATCAACCATATGGATCCGTCCACAAAAAAAGGTTTATGCAACAGGAAACACTCGTAATCACCGGTTTTCACAATGCACTTTCTGTGTTTGTCCCCTCTGCAGGCCACGGCCCAGATGGAGGAGCGCCTGTTGGAGATCGTCACCCACTACTCTCCAGACAGCTCCCTCCCACTGGCGGACGGGGTGCTGGGCTTCATCCAGCACCAGCTGGTCGAGCTGGTCAGGGACTGTCTGGACAAGTCGCAGACGGGCCTGGTTACCACCCGCTACTTCGCTGAGCTGCAGGAGAAGCTGGACAACCTGCTTCACGAGGTGAGGAAGAACCCAGCCGACCGATCCGCCTCCTTGTGTGTCAAAGAGGACGTGCCGGTTAAATATTTGCCGGGCGTGAATTGAACACGGCCCAGTTTTGAGCCGCAGCAGCAGCAGCAGCAGCAGCAGCCACCGATTGGCCGACGCTCGGCTCTGGAGCCGCTCACCCAGATGTGGTAAAGTTGTGAAAGGGGGATTGATTGAGCCAGACCGTTATGTGCAATCCAGCCCATCACTCAATAACCATCCAGTAGCCATCGGCAAATACAATAGACCCTGGTAGTGGAAATTCTCCATGACAGTGAGCAACACTTTAGTCACAAGTTTGGTTTTTGTGTGTGTGTGTGTGTGTGTGTGTGTGTGTGTGTGTGTGTGTGTGTGTGTGTGTGTGTGTGTGTGTGTGTGTGTGTGTGTGTGTGTGTGTGTGTGTGTGTGTGTGTGTGTGTGTGTGTGTGTGTGTGTGTGTGTGTGTGTGTTGTGATAAAATATCAGTTTCTATAGCAACCTCCACCAGTGTTTCTGAGCATGCTGTCAGACAGAAGGCATAGCCGACTCGCTGTACCTCCAGCTGAACTGATAAGTCTGTTCTCATACAGACGGACAAACACACACCAGCTTGGCCGCGTGTGCCATGGCCACTTTGTTAACTCGCCGAACACTTTCACGGATCAAATATGATATTTTATGATGGCTGGATTGAAGTAAATGTCATTTTATGAACAAACTGAAATGTCAGTGGTACTAGTAAGTTAAAGTTAAAGGGCTAAGTTACTTTCACAAAGGGCACCATACATAGATCTGACCTTTTTCTGGACAGAGCTGAGTTTCCGTCTTTGCCATAATAAACTACGCATGTTGTCACTACAACTGTTTTCAGCCTACATGTTCTCACCAAAACATCAAATCAAACTAATAACAAAGACAATAATTACCAGATAAACAGACTTGAACAGCCAAGGTTTTACTGGGGACCTTTGGTTCCATGTTAACTCTACACTGCCTGTATTATATGGATGAGTGGCACACTATTCATGCGTGTAGGTTTTAACACAGAAGTGTGTCGCTCGTCGCCACCGTTTCAAACTTGTTCCTCCCAGTTTGGTAGAAGAAAGGCAGTGCATGACTCATTAGGGCTTCACCTAGTGATTATTGTGTAATTCCTCTTGGTTTGGAGTTGCGTCACTGATGAATCCATTGTGTCACGCTGGTTGTTTTCATCCTGATGCTGCCCTGCTCTGCAACCAACACCAAGCACTGGTTACATTTTAAACCCTTTACTTCTACGTTGTTTCTCAGGCATTCGAGCGCTCTGAAAGTGAGGAAGTAAGCGTCATCACCCAGCTGGTGAGGAAGATCCTCATCATAATCTCTCGGCCGGCTCGCCTCCTTGAATGTTTGGTAAGCTGTGGTTAAGGAAATCTCTTCCTAATTGAAAATGAGATTAACTTGATTGAAGAGGGATGAAATTGGGTTCGCCGCAAGGTCGGCGTGAAATGAGATTCCGACAGGATGAGAACGTGCGCGCCGCGGAATGAAGTGAATAATCCTTCTGAGAAGTAATAAATTATTCTTTATCAGCGAGTCATTAAGTAGAAAATGAAATTGTCTTGTTAACATGCAACACTGTTTGATGAACCGTTCATTGTCTTTCTACCCACAAGGCGTTTGTACACGATTGTATCGTCGTCGTTTCAGGCTTCTGGTTTGAGTCTTCATTTCAGACACTTTGATCACTTTCTGCCGCCGTTTCTAGGAGTTTGACCCGGAAGAGTTTTATCATCTTCTCGAAGCAGCAGAGGGTCACGCTAAAGTCGGCCAGGGCATCAAGTCGGACATCCCGCGATACATCATCAGCCAGCTGGGTCTGACAAGGGACCCACTACAAGGTAGGGAATTCTTTCTCGTCATATTAAGCTTTAATCCTCCTGAGTAAAGCAAACTGCTCTCGCCGTCTGTTAGTATTTCCACTTTGTTGAGGAAGTCACAGGTGTTGAATGAACTGTGTAGTTTGGAGGAAGGCCAAGTGGTTTCGTAACACATCCCGCCGTCTATATTTTGTGACGGTCTTCAGCGCGTTGTTGTGAACGTAACTTCACAGCAACACGTTGTGGGATTGTCGTACATGATTTGAGTTAGATTTCACCACGAGTTAGTATTTTAATAGTTTCCTTGATCAGCTGTAAGCAACATACACTTCAAGATAAGAAGTTGAAGTCAATATTGCATATTAACTTGACACATGTAGTGACAGATGTGTCGGTGTGAAAACTGTTGACTAAATTGATTAACAACAATAAATGCAAGAGGAAAACATGGTGCAACAACAAAAGTAGTAAAAGTTTGCGCCATTATGTGGTGAACTGTAGGGTTTAGCGACACCGACCAGCGTTGTGAGATAACTGCTTGTTTCTATGTCGTTAAAAAAAAAAGATTCAACAAAACGAGCAGGTTCGGACTGTAACCAATGGTTTTAAGGTGCTACGGACAATTATTGTGTTGTTACTCTTACTATTCGGCTGCTGTCCAAGAAGAGGCGTGATTCAATACCCACATTGGTGGCAGTTCAGACCGACGAAGGAAATCCCGCAGTGCGGCGTGACGCTTCAAGTCAAGTCAGCTCAGGGATTTTGCAGAGCTTCATAAAAGTTTTATAGCCACGCTGCTTCGCTGAAGGAAGCAGGTATGTCTGCCTGCTGTAAATGTTTACAGCACAGACAACAGAACAGACGGCGCTCAGATACCAGGTTTCTAAACATTTTGTCGAAGCGTGTCTCACGTGGCATTTGGAGGAGGTGAAGAATCCACCCCGTGATATTTATCTCCAGTCTCCTTCCGTTGTTTCCAGAAATGGTGCAGCTGGAGCAGTATGACGCCAGTCCCTCGGTGACGGTGGAACCCGACGCTAATGTGGAGGTGAGCTGAATGCGATCTTTTTTTGTGTTCTCAAGAAAGCTTGCAACAAATTTCGAAACAACTGTGTATGGCGATGCACACGGTCGCTCCACCATTATGAGACGCGCTGGCTTTTTTTAACGTATTGGTTAATAATGGGAAACATCAACTGCAGCTTCAAGTCACAAAGTCGTCAGTGGTTTAAGTCATCACAGGTGTTACGCTGATATTAAAGGCAAAAAAACGCAGTTTCTGGTAGAGAAACTTATATATTGTGGTGATTTGGACTGTAGTTTTAATTGAAATTGGTACTTTCACATTTGGATTTTTTTCAGACATAAACTAAATTACGACAGAGGATAATTATACAGAGACAAGGCGGGTATTTCAGGATCAATGTAGGTTAAAGCGTGTTGGAAAACATGTAAAATGTCAGTGGCTGTTCAGTTTTAGCTGTGGCTACTGGCTAATAGATGCTGCAGTACCATACATTATGAATGTGGTCAGGTTCAGGCTGTTCCTCGGTACGTATGAAATGGTACAATAAATATATTCTATCTGGAGTTGTTCACCTATAAGAGGCCTCCTGTTGCACTGCAGCAGAAAATGGCCAAACACACAGTATATTGATCAAGGCTAATTATATTATTTGCGCTATAAACTGTGTTGATGTTTCCATTTGCACATAAAAGTTCCCAGGCGTCACGATTCTGCTTCATCTTTGCAGAACAAGGCTCCACAGACGCTGACTCCAACTCGACGGAAACCTCTTGAGAGCGATTTTGAGACCATCAAACTCATCAGCAACGGAGCTTACGGGTAGGAACGAACGTCCGTGGTTTTCAGTGATTAATCGTACCTTCTGTTTTTTTGTCTCTCTTTCTGTTTTTAACGAGGATTCAAAGAAATATCTGAATAAACGTTCAGGTGCCTTGCTAAGGAAATATTGTAAATATTGCCTTGGAAATCTGCTCCATAACAGGAGCTTTGTAAGAAAGATTTCCATGCTGATTTTTACTTTGGTCCTTCAGGTTGGGTTGCATTATAACCAAAACTGTAAAAATCCAATTTCACTTCTCGTTTCGGGCCTCAGTGAAAACCCGCTGCAGCGTGGAATTTGATGTTTCACTTTCTTTCAGCTGAATGATTAATTGAGAGACGTTGGCTTTGTTTTCAAAGTCAATATCTTGTTACAGACCTCTTGGCGGCGTCTTTAGTGCGTTTGTTTTTCTTGGCAGGGCGGTGTACCTCGTCCGCCACAAGGAAACGCGGCAGCGGTTTGCAATGAAAAAGATTAATCGGCAGAACCTCGCGCTGAGGAACCAGATCCAGCAGGCGTTCGTGGAGCGTGACATCCTCACATTTGCTGAAAACCCCTTTGTCGTTTCAATGTTCTGCTCTTTTGAGACGCGACGCCACCTCTGCATGGTCATGGAGTATGTGGAAGGTAAGGTGGAGGATGGCGACGAGAAAAAAAATGGCTTTCAGTGAAAATGAATGTGGAAACACCTCGTATCACCTCCATTTATTCTTGGCCACTAGACCCCGTTACAACACGCGGGGCTCGTCTTGCATTCACAGTCGGTATTTTCCTGGAAAATTCAGTTTGTGGTTTTTAAGGATTTCAATTCATCTAAAGGTGGAGACTGTGCCAACTTGTTGAAGAACATGGGCCCGCTGCCTGTTGAGATGACCAGGTTGTATTTTGCTGAGACCGTCCTGGCTCTAGAGTACCTTCACAACTACGGCATCGTGCATCGAGACCTGAAACCCGACAAGTAAGACTGCAAGACTTCTCCTGGGGTTCTTCGGGTTTTATTCAATTTAACATTTGAGTGTTTGATACAAAAATTTCGGTAAAAAAATGCATTACTTCTCCTTTTTACTAAGATTTGTCATCGTTTTCTACATTAATGACATGTGAGCTAAAGTTACAAAGCATTAAACAAAAAAAATACATGTAATATGCAAAAGGTTTTTGTTACTTGTAAAATGTATATCATGTTGAAGTTACACCGTCGAGATCAACTTGAGAAAAAGTGATTTGTGTCCGTTACTCAAAAGTAAACATTTAAATTGAGGATTGTCTTATTTTTTCCCCCCACTCATCAGTTTGTTGATTACCTCAATGGGTCACATCAAGCTGACAGACTTTGGCCTTTCTAAAATTGGCCTGATGAATATGACCACCAACCTGTATGAGGGTCACATGGAGAGAGACACCCGGGAGTTTCTGGACAAACAGGTCAGGCAGTGATAATGTCGGAAAACACAAGAAGTGATTACACCGCTCGGTGTGTGTGTGTGTGTGTGTGATCTCAACTGTTGCTGCGATCGTGCAGGTGTGTGGCACGCCCGAGTACATCGCCCCAGAGGTCATTCTCAGGCAGGGCTACGGGAAACCCGTGGACTGGTGGGCAATGGGGGTCATCCTCTACGAGTTCCTGGTCGGCTGCGTCCCGTTTTTCGGAGACACTCCCGAGGAGCTGTTCGGACAAGTCGTCAGCGGTGAGTTGTCGCGGGAGCCAAAGTGAAGCGTTTAAAGAAAACCTATAAAACACAGGATGACCTAGATCTTATACTACTTTTACAACAAGTTACAGAATTGAGAATACTATTCTCTTATAATTGTGCTGTGTTCACTACATTTGCCTCTCTTCTTTGTGGTAAAGTGAAACTCGTTTGGAAAACAGGAATCTAAAACTCTAAATGTAATTATTGAGCTTCTATAAGGTGGCATCAATTATCCGTAGCACAATATAAAGTAACATTCAGTGAAGCCAAATTCTTGAACTTCTATATTTTTTTTGATCTTGGTTTCACCACGATCTTGGCGATTCTTTTACATTTCACTTGATATTTTGGTTTCTCATCATCTGATTGGCCTGTCATTTTGCGTTTGCTATAGATGAGATCATCTGGCCAGAAGGAGACGACGCGCTTCCTGCTGACGCCCAGAACCTGATCACCCGCCTTCTCAGACAGAGCCCGTTAGATCGACTGGGCACAGGTACTGCTGATGAAAAATTCTGGTGCTCCCGCCATTTGCATTTCATGCAAATGAAGTCTTAAGTTAGAAATCTTGAACACAGGATGCTGAAACGACAAACAATATGAAATATTTTTTTAATTGACGTTTTAATGATTTATTTCCCGTGATGGACTGACTTTGAAAACTATTGCAGGTGGCGCCTCGGACGTGAAGCAACACCCTTTCTTCCAGGGTTTGGACTGGAACGGCCTCCTCCGACAGAAAGCCGAGTTCATCCCTCAGCTGGAGGCCGAGGACGACACCAGCTACTTTGATAGTGAGCTACAGTTCCGTTACCATCTGACTTGGAGGACCACAACAAAGAGTATTGAGAGGAAAAACATTCTTATTCAATAGGAATACCCATCTACGACAAAGGAATCGCATGACATTTTATATTTAAATAAAACTCAGAGGAAAAATCCAACCTTCTTCCATAAACAGACATAGGCACCAGTGCAAAGGTCCAATCAGAAAGAACGTTCTGACAGATCATAGGCGACACTTTCCTTGCTTGCTTATGTGAAGTTTAATCGTATAGGAGAGTAAACGACAAACAAGATGATTTCAGACAGAAGCTGGATTGTCAAAGATCCTACAGGAAGGTACAAAGAGATGAATGAGAGGCGAGAGTACAAACTACAGGAGAGACGGGTAAATTAGTGCAACGTAACATGACATGAATGTATGGAGAGTTAGAAAAGAACAGGCTCTCGGTACATTAAGGGTGTTCTTGCAGTCCAAACGTATAGGAAAAACGGGAAACAAGTTAATTGAAATAAGATGGCAGGATTCATTGAGGCTCTGAAAAAGAGAAACACCTCATTTATCAATCAGAAGAATTCCGCTGACCTCGGCAAAATCCTTTGATTGCGAACTCTGCTGATTTGAGTGCGTTAGATGAGTACAAATGAGATGGAAATTAGTCTGTTTGGTTTCCAGTTCGAGTCAGTGTCCTGTCCTTGTCTGTGTTCAGCTCGTTCAGAGCGCTACCATCACCTGGCATCTGACGAGGACGAGGAGACAAACGACGAAGAGTCTTCCCTGGAAATCCGACAGTTTGCGTCCTGGTCGCACCGGTTCAGCAAGGTAAAGTGTCTCGGACTTTCTTTGGTTTGAACTAAAGGCTTATTTCTGTGGTCAATCGCAAGAAAAAGGCATTTTGTAGAGTCAAAGTAATTACTAGAATAATGAGGGACTTTTTGTAATAGCTTCACAAATTATCGCATTTCGTCTCGTTCTGTAACGTCCCGGGCGAAACAGACGTTCAAACTATTCAAAGAGGCTGCCACGACACGCAAAGCTGCCGACGTGTCTGTTTCACACCCCCCCCCCCCTCCCTGTTTTTCCTCTCAGGTTTACAGCAGCACGGAACATCTGGCGACGCCGTCCAACCTGAGCTTCTCATCCGACCGCAGCCACAGTGAAGAAAAGGAGGACCGCTGCGACTCCTCCTCTGGGCTCAGCCCTTCGCCGAGTCCAGCTGACAGCAGCGTGGAGCGCCGGGCCTCCGGACGCATGGCCAGGTTCGTCGCTCGTGGCAAATTGCCAAGTTAGTTTCGTTGGCCTCGTGGCTCTCGATCTGCTTTCAGCACTTCGCACACGAAATGTGTTTCCCTGGTGGTCACAACATTCCAATTTGGAGAAGAAGGAAAGAATTTTTTTTTTTTAAAGTCTCGAAACTTTTCACACCAACAGTTCATCTGACTGAAACACTGACCACACGCCCACGAGCAAGCGCGAGGCGCTGCGCCTGTTCTTTGGCCCTGTCATTAGAAAATTACAGCTTTCTCTGTCGCAGTGAAAGGTTACGGGCAACAAGTTTGACATCCTCAACCAAGGTCTGCAGAAGCTTTCCAGTTTTACGAGTTCCAACTCCAACCAGGTGGAGGGTGCTGTGTTGACAGTTTTCCTTTCTCACCGTGGAAAAAAAACCCACAATGAAATACTGCATTCACGTTTTGCAGACGACCCACATGCACCTTCTGTAAAACCTTTTTTTTTTTTTTTTTTTTTACCATTTTAAAGTAAAATACTGCAGGAATTGGGGGAAACCTGAATCATTGTCAAGCCCTTTGTGTCAACCCTCTTTTGTCTTTATGCAAGACGTAAGAACACATGGCTGTTGTGACGATCGCTTGTTTTACTTGTCCAACTGGTCTTCTAACTGTTTGCAGCCTCCGCCCTCGAGCGTCGTCGAGCTCCTCCCAGTCTGAGAGGAGCACCAGTCCCCTGGTGATGAGCAGCACTCACAGCCTTGAGACCATGCCCCGGTTTGCCCTCTCCACCGACGACGAAGGTAAAACCCCAGGCTATTTACACACGCGTGTCTCCAGGTGCTTCCCACCGAAGTATATTAACGCGGCGTTTCGTGTCGTTCGCCGCGCAGCCGAGGTCGTGGTGTCGAACCTCCGGAGGATCAGAATCCGCAGCAACAGCACTGGGGCCAAACACTCTTCCCCCAAAGAGCCGGCGGGTCCCCGGCGCTTCGGTAACCAGCTGGAGACGCCGGACAGGCAGAGGCTTCCCTGTGGAGGGAAGGTTCCCAAGTCGGCCTCGGTCTCCGCCTTGTCTCTCATAATCACCACAGGTACAGGCGGTTCTCATAGGTCACAATCTCCCTATAGAGGAGGTTCCTTGAGGCAGGTGTTCATAATGTTCTGGCTGATGGGTGTAAACAATCCCCCCCGTATTTCAATCAGATGAATCGCCCAGCTGCCTCCAGCCCAGCCCCATCTCCCCGCGCTCGCTGTCTTCCAACCCCTCGTCTCGCGACTCGTCGCCGAATCGGGATTTTGCCTTCAGCCCCAGCAGCCTGCGGCCGCCCATCATCATCCACACCTCCGGGAAGAAGTACGGCTTCACCCTGCAGGCCATCCGGGTCTACATGGGCGACAGCGACATTTACACGGTGCATCACATGGTGTCGGTGAGTGTTGCCACGGCAAAGACGGGACACCCGAGCTCCAAACGCAGACCCCGTTTCTGTCCGTTTTTGCTGATCTCAGTCGAGGAGAACACACGGGTACGGAAAAAGGTGGGTTATGTAATGCTGAAATGAAACTGCTGCATTGTTTTTCAGAGTGTGGAGGAGGGGAGCCCGGCTCACCAGGCAGGCCTCTGCACTGGAGACCTCATCACCCACGTGAACGGAGAGTCCGTTCAAGGCCTGGTCCACCCAGAGATGATTGAGCTGCTGCTGAAGGTATGAAAGCTGGCCCCGGCTCCTCTGGCAACACGGCTCAGATCCTATTTATATTTATATTACATTTCGACCGCTCGGCACAATTTTCCCCCCTTGCAGAGCGGCAGCAAAGTGTCGCTCCAAACCATCGCTCTGGAGAACACGTCCATCAAAGTTGGTCCAGCTCGAAAGACGAAACACAAAGGCAAGATGGCTCGCCGCAGCAAGAAGAGCAAGAGGAGAGATAATTACGACAGGTGAAGATTTGTTGTTTGTTTACTGCCGCTCCTGCAGGCCTCCTGCGTTCCTCATCTTGTTTATGTTTTTTTTTTGTGGCTGGCAAGCGCCAGGCGATCTTTGTCCTCTGTCGCCCTCTGGTGTTGGAAACCATTCCCAACGCCAACTCTTGAGTTTCTGTGTTTAAATCGCTTTGGTGGATGAAGAGAACACTTTAAAGTAACAAAATTAGCATGAATAGTGAATATCTGAGAATTCAGTTATTGAATTTGTTCCTTTTGGTAAATATATCTGACGTTGATGAAGCAAGCATATATCAATCTATATATCAATCCTATCAATCCTGGCAATTTACTCTATTTTTAGAGGAGTTTTCTTTTTACTGGATTGTTTTCTTTTTCTTTTTTCTTTTGACATATTCTATTTTTTTGTGCTCTTTTTTTGCTCTTGTTTAGATATTTTAATTCCTTAGTTTTATAAGTTCTGCACCTTTTACCTTGAGCTGTTGTAAGTTTGTGTTTCCCCCTGGGGAGGAATAAAGCTCTCTACTCATATATATATATATATATATATATATATATATATATATATATATATATATATATATATACCTCTGACAACTATGACCAACATTCCCAAAGCAAAAAAAGCAAAACGTCAGTACAAATGATGATAATAGCGTTACGTTTAATCAAATTAAAGGGTGAGTGCCACTGTTAAAAGCAGCAATAATGAATTTACGAACTACAAACTCTTCAGTCTGACGTTACCAACCATTAACTATTGTAAAAAAAAAAAAAAGTTGAATCTAAAAATGTACCACGTCTGTTTGAACAATTGAAAAACTGCGCGTGCGAAACAAAGCCAATAACCGCCCCCCTGCCGTGTCTCCAAGGCGACGAAGCATCTTGAAGAAACTCTCCAAGCAGAGCACGGTGATACACAGCAGTCGCAGCTTCTCCTCAGGCCTCCACCACTCGGTTTCCTCCAGCGAGAGTCTTCCGGGTTCCCCGACACACAGCCTGTCCCCCGGCCCCTCCACACCCTGCCGCAGCCCCGCGCCCGACCACCAGGTCTTCGGTGAGTCCCGTCGCTTTAAACAACACCGACTGTGAGCGACCCGTGGCCGAAGCGTTGCAATGGGGTTTATTTATTTTCTCCCCCCCCTTCACGTCTACCTCCCCAGATACCAACTCTCCTCAGAGCACGTCGCCGTGCTCCAGCTCGCCCAGTTCCCCCGCCGCTCACATCCGGCCGAGCTCGCTCCACGGCCTGGGCTCCAAGCTCAGCACGCAGCGCTACAACAAGGTGGGCCGCCGCAAGTCCACCAGCAACATCCCGCCCTCGCCCCTGGCGTGCAACTCCTCCTCGTCCTCCAACCAGCCGCTCTCGCCGCAGCGCTCGCCCTCGCCGCTGCCCGGTTTCGCCAAGTCGCTCCACGCCTACCACGGCAAGACTCTCTCGCCGCCGACCATCGTGAGGCACATCGTGCGCCCCCGCAGCGCCGAGCCGCCGCGCTCCCCGCTGCTGAAGAGGGTGCAGTCGGCCGAGAAGCTCTCCGGGGTCTATCACGCGGACAAGAAGTCGTACACCCCCCGCAGGCACACGCTGGAAGTCCCGTTCTACGGCGAGGGCGACCTCCTGGGCGACTCGGAGGTGGAAGTGGCGTGCGGGGGCTCCTATGTCGGCGCCGACCACAGCCGACTGGGGGGCTACATCTGCAGCCAGAGGATTCGGGACGCCGGCATGGAACGGTCCGAGCAGCTGGTCGTGATGCGGAAGCTCAACCTCTCGGAGCGGCGGGATTCCTTCAAGAAGCAGGAGGCGGTGCAGGAGGTGAGCTTCGACGAGCCGGAGGAGAAAAGCGGCGGCAGCTCCGCCTCCGGGACCGCCTCCCCCTCGGGGGCCGGCCCGCCGGCCGGGCCGCAGCAGAGGACAGCCTGGGTGGTCACTCGCCCCCAGAGCGGCGAGGGGGCGGAGCCGGAGGCGCCGGCGGCGAGGAGGTTCACCCTGGTGCCGCAGATCGCGGTGCAGGGCTCGACGGAGAGCGAGGAGCAGGACGAGTGGGAGCCGTGCTCAGACGGTGAGGAGTCGGAGGAAAAAGCCGAGCCGGAGGCGGGCGTCGCCTCGCCGCAGCCGAAGACGACGGAGCGTCCGCTCGCCGAGAGCAGCCGCCGCCCAGCAGGCGAGGCCGTCCCCCGCGCCGCCGCCGCCTCGGGGGAGGAGCCCGAGCGCAGAGAGGAAGCTGCTCAGAATGGCCACTTGAGAAAGTGACGGCACTTGGCCCCACTCAGACAAGCCTGTGAACTCAGTCTGCCGCCTCGCGTGGTTCAAAAAGCGGAAAATTGTACTTGAATTTTCTAATGTAAATATCATGCCCGGAGGCATCACAGTGTCAGGTCTTATTTATTACGTTTGTAAAGTTCTATCCTTTGTAACAGGGAAAGAGGGAAGTTCTCATTTGGGCTGAATCGTCCCGCTCAGCATTTTTGTATCCCATGAGTTCATGTCTTTTCAATGAAGTGTTATTTTCTAAAGATGTCACGTACATTGTCGAGGTACGGAGGAGGGGAGGAGGAGGACCGGGACCAAATGGTACAAGACGTCGTCTCTCGTTTGCACAACTCCTGTGGCGTCGCTGCAGGATCTTCCGTTGGGTTGATCTCTGGGAGCCGCTGACGCGTCATACTGCACAGGAAGTGAGGACATTTTTGTTGAGTACGTTTGAATTGTTTTTTTAATGATGCTATCTGGAAATCAATCTAACACTGTTAAAAAGCCTTTTTTTTTTTTAAGATGTATTTTTGGGTCACACAGAGGAAATCGTCTTTCACTGTCAAGATACAGAGAAAATATGTACAAGACAAAAATGTCCTTACTTTTTGTACCGAGCTCACAAAGTACAAATATACACACAAGTACCATACTGGTGCTTCCATACGAGCCCTTTCATGGCACAAAGATACACCGAAAGCGCAGCATATAAAAGCTACGAAGGACTAATGAAGCTTCAGGAAGAAAACAGGAATGTCGTATGACGTTTATCAGCTTTGCACAACCATTAACAAACAATCTCATTGGCAAGGAGAGTAGAAACCTGTCAGGAAACTAAACGTTGGCGTTGTTATTTGGCTCAATGTTTCTGTGACGTTTTTTTTTGCTCGAGGTGTGAATTTAGGGTCACAGGTCTTGGGGTTTCCTTTCTGTTCAGGTCGTTGCAGGGTAAAGTTGCAGCTCACACTCGCACTGCTTTTGTTTCTTAACAGACCAACAAAATATACCTGGGTCAGAACCTCCACAACAACGTTGAATCAAACATGGATTATTGGGGTTTTTTTTTAACGACATAACTCACTGGTGGTTTATAAAAAGTCTGAAAGAGTCAAAACAGTGACAGGATCTTCTACTTTATGCACATCAGCAAGGATGAACTTGTCACACAACTCTTATTAGTCCGTTTACAGCTTCTCGGTCCATGTCGCGTTCACGCTCCCGTTGGACTTTGAATTGAAGCGTCCACACAGGACGTCCTTTGGTTTGTTGCGACTGGACGGATCGTACGTGCCATCAGTTCAGCAGTGTCCTCTGAAGCCATATACTTTAAAAGCGTCGTCAGAAATGTGTTGACGTCCAAGTCGACCTCGGGTGACTTGTGATCGCGTCCCTGAGGTTTTAGTGATCCGGCGTGAACGCAGACGCTGCAGAGCCGCAGGATAAAAACCCTGAGCAACCCCGCTGAGCCGCACGCTTTCTTCCAAGCCCAGAATTGTTTGTTGTGTTCGCCACTTTGCAGAATATCTTCTTTACCCCCCCCCCCCCCCCCCCGGTTTATTTACTTGCCGTGTCACATTGAACGTCAAAAAGTGTTGCATCCCTTGGTATTTTTGGAGAATCGTTTCCCAGCAGCAATAGCGTGACAGTCGGCGTGAGCATCGTTTTACCTTCATGCCTAAAATAATGTCCCGCATCTCCTTAATGTCCTGTGTAGTGATGTTTACACCAGAGAGGGAACGTGCACTAATGTATTTTGACACGAGTTTTGTAATAAATGTCCACGGTGAGACAGCTGAGGGACACATTCACAGTGAATCCAAACCCAGGGCTTATTTGAACAAGTGTTTTGTTTTTTTTGTCTTTGTATTGTACAAATTATTGATGTATATTTTGGTAAGAAAGCGAACTAAGGCTCTGTATATTTCTAAACGTGCTGAAGGACTTGATATGCACAGTGACAGTGTGGCGCCACAACCTGGTCCGACGCCGACTTGAAGGGATATAAGCTGTTTTATAAAACTTCATCTTGTCGGGATCGAGAAACGTAATCCTCATCCTCTACGTGTTCACTACAGAAATGTGGGCCCGAAATGTAGTATTGCCGTTGGTGGCCGTCACTGTTTAACTGGCTTTTTTTGTACCCACTTTCTATGAGTCTTTTGTTTTTAAAGGCGTAAAATGAATTGATGGATGTGCTACTCAAACCCTTCTACCTTGTTTGAACCAGTTGTTTTTTTTGCGTTCTGGTGACCAACAAGCTTCCAGGACACCGCGGTCTCTCCGGACACATTTTTGCATTTTAAAACAATTGTTTACAGTGAACAAACATGCTATGTACTGTAAAAGGGGAAAAAGAAAAAAAAAAAAAAAGCATTTTATATCCTGTGGCTGTATATGATGAAACTATCCTCTTTGATACCACGGAAAGAAACACATCTCCTCGATGTTACATATCTGTTATTGTTTGGTTTTGAAGAAGCCGTTCTTTTAACTTTTTATGTTGCCCATTTTTTGCCTTTAGTTTCATTATTTCTTTTTTTTTTTTTTTTTTAATTGGAAAGATGTCATATATGGCGAGTGAAGCTGCAGCAGGATGGTGATACAAATTTCATTAGTCTTGTTATTTTATCTGAAATTGTAGCATTTAAGCAAATTCAAAGGTGAAATGACAGAAACAAATTTCGATAGGTTCACTGCTCTGGATTGAAACGTGTCACAGCTTTAAAAGGCGCTCCAGAGCTTTACAGAATGTCACCCATACATTAAAATTTTGCAAAGGAGATAAAGGGAGAAACTGATCTTTTCTCTTTTTGATCATCTGGATTCTAAAATGGCTGCGGAGACAGTTGGCTGATCTCAAGCAGTTTTAAAGTTTCATGTTTTTCCACAGTGGGAGGCGAATATTTCGGCAGGTCAGCCGGTGTGACGTGCTCATCATGAACAAAGTGGCAGGAAAATCTGTTGTGTGCGTGCATGCCTTCTCCTGTGGACTCTTTTGTTCAGTGCATGCTGCATGAGACAAGCACACGGCTGTCATACTTGACTGCATGGTATACTGGCGCTGTCGCCCTGTACTGTGTTCTCTTGTGCAACGAATAAACTTTGTATTTCTCCTCGACTCCTCTTAAGTTGGACTCCTCTTGATCTTTGGTGTTTCCAGACGGCTTTGATGAGACGAAATATATTTGTAACATACCAGTTTTAAGGTGGAAAAAGTGCCTGGATATAATACTAGTATACAGCGTACAGCGTTGGTTTACTGGCAGGCATTTAGAACGTTGAGCTTCAGTGTGCCGCCAGTGACATGATTAAGTTGTAGACTATTCAGAAACTGGTTAAAAGGTTCAGCACCAACATCGTTTCAATCACAGATTAGAACGATCATCTTTTTTTAATTTATTATTAGGTTGAAGCCATTTTTCCAGGCCTTTGTTGGTTAGAACAATCTAAAACCTACTCTAAGTGTTGAAATAAATCTTATTATGAAAAGTCTTTGATTCTGCCTGAAGAAGAAACAACTCGGATGTGGACTGCAACAATTTGAGGCACTCAACATTTAAACATAAATTAAAATGTTTTCAAATATCTCAAGGAATATGGTTGTGTTGAGCATGAATACCCTGTCTCCAAAAATACAAAGTTAAAGTGAGTACCAGGAGAGGAAATGGCTCAGTGTCAGGCTAAAGAGGAAGATTAACCTGTCAAAGAGGAAAGAGTTGCATAGATAAGGCTTCATTGATGCAATGGACAAATTTAAAGCTGAAGTCATTTTTTCGGGTGAAGACCTGTTGAAGCTTTGTGAGTTGAGGCGGTACCGGCCCACCAAACACTCCCTGTGTAAACCAAGAGTTAATTCTCATAAGAAAAAGAACTCATTATCACGAAATAAAAACTGAAAACCAAAAAATTGTAGTGGGTAAATAAAAACAAAAACTGTATTTCCCATATACTTAGTTTGTGAGGGTCATTTAATTTGTTTTGTAATTGTACATGGTGTTCGTGGGAGGTTGTGTTGCCAGAGTTTACAGTGGTACAAATATGATTTACCGTACACGGATGGATTGACCAGGAACCCAGTGCCACGGCGGGCTGACTCAGTCGGCCGCCAGGTGTCAGCACTGAGCTTCAGCGGCGCACTTTTATCTCCACCGAAGAAGAGCCGTGTCCTTCACAACAGCGAAAATGGCCACAGCCACCAGACTCGTCCAGAGGCTGCGAAACTTCTTATCAGGGGTAAGCCATGAAACCACGGGCAAACTTTTATAAAAACAGGGAGAGGACTCCGCATGGAGACATCGCGCAATATGTACAGATGATTTCTCGTTTCAAGCGTCACGGTAGCAGCAGAGCCAGGAGTGGCTGAGATTAGCTCTGTGTGCATTTTGAGCTAACGTTACTTTCACTGGAAAAAGGACACGAGTCTGTTTCGGTCGTGTGTTTACTTCACTTGTTTGTTTATGTGTTTGTGTTTCCAGCATGACCTGCAGGCCAAAATACAGCTGAGATATGAGGAGATTGCAAAGAGGTAGGACCGAGTCGAAGATGTTTATTATTGTCTGGACTAAACACTCTTTTTCATGACGCTGCATCGTTCTTATTCAGACTTAAAGCAAAAACTGAATGACAACTTACTGAACTCACTGTTGTGATTACCTCGGAACCATCTGGCATTTCAATAATATGATAAAGAATGGAGTAGATATATATAGCAATACATTTAACTGGACTCACACGATACCATGATTGCATGTGTTTCTTACTTAAAATTAACAAGTTCTGCAATAAATAAAATCTGTTAAAACAAGGCTCTTTACAAATGTTAAACATGTTATTGTGCTGGGCACTAAATCGTGTTGTCACAAAACACTCAATCTCAAAAAACGAGCTGAGCAATTTGGTTTCATTTACATAAACTACAAAACTATTTAGAACCAACACTGGCTGTAAAAAAAAAAAAAAAGAAGAGCTTTTTCAAGAGTCACACAAGTCCTGGATGTACCAAAGACCAGGATCACAAGTCACAATCACACACAAAGGAAGTGAATAAACATCATAAATTGGCAAAGGAGGACAGCAGTTACACACTCCAATAGATTCACCGCATTATTAAAATTCGTAATCAGGATCAGTTCACAATCAAGAATTTCAGAACAGAAAAATAAAGAGCATGTTAAGGATGTTCCCAACTAAATGACTCTAACATCTTAGATCTGATCAGTGCAGCCTCTCATGTATTTATTTGTCCCGGTGATGGTTGAAAAAGCCTGTATAACATGTAACCAGGGGAAATATTGGTAATGCTGACCTCCGTTCACCCCACAGGACACAGCCACCACCCAAACTGCCGGTCGGCCCAAGCCACAAGTACGCTGCCAACTACTATTTTACCCGAGATGGGCGCAGAGAGTCGCTACCCGCAACAGTAGTGATGTCTGCTCAGAAGGCTCTTACCGCTGGAAGGTAAATAAATCAGAGTTTATAGTCTTGAAAAAAGTGCTTGAAAATCTGAAGATCACAACTTGACCATATTCATGAAGTGGTGATTAATGAGGTCGGTCATATTTTTGGTGACTGGAACTATTCAAAGATTGTGCAGTTTAAATCAATGAGAAAGCACAACAATTGTTTTTGACACCGATAATCTTGAGGTTTTTTTTTTTTTTTTTAACATATTGGCTGATTCATTTACCTTCTGTTTTGTATGGCGTCTGTTTGCTCTTTTCCAGTGAAGTTGCTGAAACTCCAAAGCTTCCTGTGACGCCCGGTGCCGTGTACCAGCCTCCCCCTCTCTCCACAGACCAGCCGTACCTCTGAGCAGCAGCACGCACCTCTTCAGCATCAACATCAATTCTCCATCGTGATCTGCTGCAGCGCTATCCTCACAAATGGCTGCCTGTTATAACTTGTACTATAGAAAGTGTGAATAAAAGCTGTTGTATGTTTTTTGTTGTTGTTGTTGTTGGTGGTTGTTTTTGTGCTGCTAATTTCTCAGGCAGATTATTTCTATCGACTATTGAAGTTTCTTCACATTGTTTTGGACTAGTAACCTGTCCAGGCTGCAGCCTGCCTTGCATACTTGAGCTAATGGGTTTAGGAGCTCCAAAAACCTGTTGTACACGTCAGCGAGACTTCAGTCTGCTCTCCAAGCTCCTGTTCTTTGTGTTCATGCGGTAAATATTTTACAAGCTGGGATTCTGTATTTGATTACAGTTGTTAACTGTGGGGGTATTGCTGCAGCAATGAAATGTAACTCGTACATTTGCGCTTCTATTGGGCTATATCACAAATAGATATTTTTCATAGGAGTTTTTCACAACAGACTGCATAGTTGTATTGTTGCTGTGACACAGCCGACCAGCTGTCAGTGCTAGGAGTGTAATGGATTATTCTTCATGTTCATCTGACGTTACAGCCGTAATGGTTTTGCACTCCCACGTTGTTTCGGCCGGTTTGAGAAAGTAGGTTATTGTTAAACTCCAGTCTTTTCAACTCCAAGCCATGCATTGCACACAGTCCTGCAAACTGGGGCAGACAGAAATCTATATAGTAATTAATCCATGTCTCCCACACAGTGTAACTATTCCATCAGCCTTGAATTCAAAGTCCACATATAAATCTGGTGTAGTGATTATCAATATCTTCCTCACAGCAAGACAAGCCTCAGCTTGTTTTGAGGCTGGTGGACCTTTTTGTTGAAGGTCTGCATGTTCTTACTGGGAATAATATAATCTATTATATTATATATTATTATTTATATAATAAATATAATTAGTATTATACGTACTCGGTGACTGGTTTACTGGTTAACTAATTGGTTACCTAACATAACAGCGTTTCATTCAATTTGACAGCGACAAACTATTACGTCATCTCTCCGCGCCGCGCCGCTACTGTGGAGGACATCCAGCATGGGACACCTTGGAGCTTTATTTCTACTCATCTCGCCTCTTGTTTGGCTTCATTCTCAGGGTAGGACGTGGGATTTTCCGTGGCCTTTGTTCGAAATGACGCCTGCTGCTTTTGTGCTTCGGTATATGCGATAAAAATGGAAGGTTTTGAGCGCGACAGCTTAAATGAGTGCGACTTGTTTACCGTTTCTACTGCAGGCAGCAGTGAAAGCAGTGGCTTTGGCTTCTGCCTGCAAACATTAAAAAAACACGGCACAGGGGCAAGTTTATCATCCTCTAAACTGAGTAGATATCATTGTTCTAAGTCTGAGCCGAAGTTCGTACTGCAGCGTAAACTTGCCTCAGGCGATTGTTTAAAAAAAACATGGCTCACCTTCCTCGATTTAAAATGTATGAAAATTGTGAAACGCATTTTAAGTTGTTCGAAAACCGGTCCATTATCAATATATCTATATGTTATTCTGGAGGATTTAAAGAACCCAAAATAATATTTATAAAAAGCAATTAAAATTGCTTTACATCAACACAATTCTTAAAACTAACCTATACTCATACATGTATCTTAACATATCCTTAACTAACAGTCTATTTTTACGAAGTATTTAGAGATTATATTATTAGCACCATGCCAGTAAGAACATCGCTGTCAGGATGATGTTCAAATACAAAACAAGTTATCACAATATATCAACAGAAATCTGAAAATAATTGATTGCTTTTATATTTTTGACTATTGTCGAGCAGTTATTTGTAAACATCAAACAAATGTAGAATTGAAATATATTTAATATGATGTGGAATCAAAGTCATTATGAAACAGATTCGATAAATCTTAGTAAAGTTAAAAAAAGAAAAGAAAATAATGTTTATTGATGTGAAAAAACAAAAAAAAATTGTATAATCCATTTAATAATAGTTAAATTACAGAAAGTATTTGTTGTATGGATTCAAATACAACATGGACTTTGTCATCTATAGTAATAAAAAAAATGCAATCAGGCTATAAAATGCGGAGAGTTATTGAGGAATATTAAACGGCCTGAAAGCCATCTCGCTTTCTGTGAGCCCTGAGATCACAGTAGTCATCTTATGATCTGACACTCTGCAGCGCCACACTGAAATATTGTGGACTTCTTCCAGCTGTTGCAGGTCACTCTCTGCCCGCCTGCCGCAAACAGCTGGAGTTCAGGTGCGGAGACGGCTCGTGCGTCTTGAACCAATTAGTGTGTGACGGAAGGAAGGACTGTAAGGACGGATCAGATGAAACTCACTGTGGTGAGTACACACACACACACGCGCGCGCGCACTTCATGAGATAACTTTAATTAGAAAAAAATATTTATAATGTCAAAGAAATGATTTTGAAAATCCAAATTCCATCATTTGCTTTTGGTAGTTCTTGGATAATTCGTTGCTTGTGTGGGAAAAAGGCTGTTTCACAGTTGTGTTTTTGTAATCCTATCCAGTCATTAGAGCCTCTGATAATAAATTCCTGGGAGATTTCAGTGTTTCACATGAAAAATAAGCTGCAGAGGGAAAAGCAGAACGAGCTCCTTAAAGGATTTGATGTGATTTCAGTCATTCAATATTTAGGCCGATGACGTGTCGAGCCAGCAGGTATGAATATTTGAGGTCAGACATATAAAACCTGGACCTGTAAGGCTGTGAGTGAGTTGTTTCTCCTTTCTGCTCTGAAATGCAACACCGTAAGAAGGTTTAGTGGAAAAGCCGAAAACCTTGTAATGTAAAAGGATCTAATCTGAATAAACGAATGCAACTTTGTTAACAACTGGATCTCACCTTTGTCACCTTTGCTCCAGTGTTTTGAGTTGCAAATCCACAAAATGATCCAGCACCTTTTTACATTGTATTTTTTTAGTGTGATCATTTTAAAAGATCCAGTTCTGAAGAGAGAGTGTGTATGGACTGTTCTGGTGCAACTACAAACCCTTTCCTCGCCTCTGTTTAGTTTTCGGGGGGGGGGGGGGGGGGGGGGTTCACAGGAGATGGGGCAACAGAGTGGACTTGCTGGGCTTTACGTGCCTCCTCCTGACAGATACTTTCTCTTTTGTTCCTTATTCATACATTAAACTCAGCTCAATTTGTAGAACTATGTATTCTTTAGCTTATATTACTGCAGTGGTTCTCAACCTTTTTGGGGTCCTGGACCCACCTGCATATTTAAAATCAACCCTGAGGACCCCCCCCCCCCCCCCACAGGCCTTTTTGAACTATGTCAGTAAAAGTAATTTTAATTGCAGATGTTTTAGCTGATATTACCATTATTACTCGTATAATTGTTGTTATTATCATGATTATTATGAGTCACGGTGGTTTTAGTAATAATTTAAGCCTGGGATTATCAGAACTTGTTCTGAGAGTCACATGAAAAAGCACTCTTGACTAAAGCAAGTGTAAAAGCAACTATCTAATTATTTACACACTGAGAGAGACAGAGACAAAACTACAGGGAGAGATTTGCAGTTCGCTAAATCCTCCACTCTTCTTGTCGCAGTAATATCCGACAGCGGCAGTTGCTTTCAGGTGTGTTTATAATAAATCTTCCAAGGATATCAAGAATCACCTGTATTGGTGAAGTTTGTAACAGAGCGTGTGGATTAGTTGTGATGCGTGTTGATGTGTTCTACAGCGTGACAGCATTCGCTCCCTGCAGCTTCCCCCTCTCTGATCAACTCCATGGAATTTCTCTGAATGCTGAGCGATCTGGAGTGTGTGAACTGTTCAGCAGCTGATAGGTAGAATAACTGGGGTGTGTGGAGTCAGATATTTTTAAACTCAGTTGTGGACATGACTTATTTTACGCCCTGGGTGAACACCCGTCTCCACCAGACGCAACCGAGACGGTGATTCTCATTTTGCAACGGTGCACCGCAGCCCGCCGCAGCGCGTATTAGTTTGCAACACGGTGGAACAATAATGCTGACTGTGCGTGACGACTCGTCCGCCACCGTTTCCTGACCTTACTTGTAACGCATGATAAAAGGTCGAGACTGTCCGTGACGGCGTGGCGCCTCCACCCTGAATCATCACCGTATTACTGATAAACTATAGTAATATAGTAATATGGTATAGTAGTATAGTAAGTAATTAAACACTGAGGACTTTACCAGAATCGAAAAGCTAATTTAAAATAATGATTAAAGGTTGGTTAAAAAGCATGCAATGTGAGTCGGATAAATGTAAGTCACTTAAAAAGACTTGTTAAAAAGTTGAGCATAAGTTTGTTTTGGAATATGTGGTGTGGAAATTACAGCGTGACGACAAGGTTACTGTCTGTACTGCCTGTAACTCGCAGCTCCGACTCTTCACAGGACACGAAGGGTGTCGAACAGCCGAATTTTCCTGCAGCAACAAACGATGCGTATCGTCACATCTGTGGTGCGACGGCGTGGACGACTGTGGCGACGGGAGCGACGAGGCTTCCTGTCGACGCTGCACGGCGGACTTTTTCCCCTGCGGGCCGTCTGACGCCTGCCTGCTCCGAAGCAAGGTCTGCGACGGACGGGCCGACTGCCGAGACGGACGAGACGAGCTGAAGGAGCTGTGCAGTGCAGCCAAGACCCCCCAGCAGGCCGCTTCCACATGCTCAGCATCAGAGTTTCAGTGTGGAGACGGACACTGCATCCGGCAGACCTGGAGGTGCGACCACTCGCCAGACTGCGCCGACGGCAGTGACGAAGACGACTGTGGTGAGTGGCAGCATGGACCTTGGCTTCAATTGTCTGATTGAAGCCACTTGCTTTGAGTAGAAAATGAATTGGAAAGTAAAAGAAAACCAACAAAAACATACAGGAGAAACGGGTGAATTATCTCGGTGAGAGAAAATCCAGGGTTGAAGCACAGGCCTCTGATCTTGACGTGGCTGTCGACTGTGTTATTCAAGACTGTTGATGTGCAGTTTAAGGGAAGGAATTTTAATATGTTGTGTGAAGCCAAACCCCGGAACGTTAACCGAGAGCCGGATATTATATCCAAACATCATTATCTGGTGTTGGCTTTTAGTTTAGTTTAGTTCTGGCCTCCCACGTTTGCTTTAATTAAATACCACGATGCCTTCATGCTCTCCTGGTTACATGAGACTTCAACTCCTGCTGACGTCTTGAAATGCTTTTGGAAATCCCTCAGCCAGCCAGCAGGGGGCAGTATAGGTCTGTTTCTCACTGCACAAAGCATCACATCTCAGAAGTGTCTCAGGAAATGAGAACGTCATATTGAACCAATGAAAGAAGGATGTCTTTGGCACAAATGTCAGACTTCTGAGAAGTATGATCATTTGCATGCACTCAATATTTGGTTTTGCCTCCTTTGGGTCTGCCGTCTCTGTCGCCTTCCTCTTTACAACGGCCCATAGATGTTCTATGGGGTCAGAAAACACGGTGGACCGACGTCGGCAGGTGACACGACACCCCAAATCATCACTGACCGTGGAAACGTCACACTGGACTTCAAGCGACTTGGATTCTGCGCCTCTCCAATCTTCCTCCAGACTCTGGGGCCTTGATTTCCAAATGAAATGCGAACTTTGCATCAGTGTGTCGCAGCACATTGATGCAGTAATTCATGTGAAATGAGGCAAAAACCAAGTACTGTACGTACCGAGTGCATGGAAATGAACATACTTTTCAGAAGCCTGACATTTGGATTTGAAACATCCTTTTTTGATTGGACTTATGTGAGATTCTAATTTCTGAGACACTGAATTTTGCATTTAGCATGGATTGCCATGGCGTAGTCATAGACTCACACTCACAAAGACAGCAGTGGGTTACAGTTTCGTTATGGTTCGTCTAGACCACAAGTTAATTAGAACAAGTAGTGATAGCAGTACTTCACACTAGGCTGATTCTCAAAAAGAGGAAGTTGTCTTTGCACAGTTGCGAAGATTGCACTTTGTGGAGAGGTAATATTAAATTTGCACGTACGTATGTGTGATGGACCAGCTAATTCCATCTGCTTCATTATCACATGCAACGTCTACTGTGGCCCAGTAGACATTTGGGGACTTATTAGTAGTACGAATGAGGTCAAAAATACCTTACGTGTGCTACTGGTGGGCGTTTCAGCACTACGAATAGAGTCCAGGAAACTACTAACAGGAAGTTAGTGACACAATCCTACTAGTTGGGCCCAGTAGTGTTGCTGGCTGCATCACTAGTTAATTGTAAGCAAGTCAATTACCAGCAAGGTTCTATTGCACGTTAGTCGGCCAAAGGTGGGACTAGTAGTGGAAAACCCATTACTCGTAAGACACAGTTATTCTACTCATGCACTAAATTGTCTTATGAGGACAATGAGGTTAGTAGTTACATGGACCTTAAGTTGGCTATCAATGATGTCTAATAAATGCTCCAACAGCTTGTTATATTTAAGCGATCAGCAGCCAGCAGAAGTACATTCCTTTTCCATTTTCCACATCGATGAACTAAACTAATGACCAAAACAGGACATCACACTGGATTCAGAGAAATGCTGGGGTTATGTGTTTCTTCTGTCTTTAACTTGTTTTTATAGAAGTCTTCATCTTATAATAAAGAGTAAGGAGGTCTATAGCAGCCTCTAGGTAGTGTTCACACTTGGGCTCCCCGGGTACAGAGCGTGGTTATGAGGAGGGCTTTTTCACACTCTAAACTCTTTTGCTTTGTATTTGTGTTGCTGCACAGCTGTTGTGGCTTACAGTGTCCTGTGACATAACCTCCACAACTATGCTATGCCTATGTAATGCAAGTTAGATTAATGTGGTGGTATTTTTTTTACATGCTACGAACTTGCCAACAGCTTCTGCAGCTGGTCGTGTCCCGCATTTGTTCCCTTCATGTCTTCCCTTCAGCCGTGAAGTACTTGACAATCACACTTCCATAAATGAGCGCAGCAACCGACGGCAGTGAGAGAGGAGTGAGTGACGCTACACCTGAAACAAGAGGAGGCTTAAACACATCAGACACGACACAACAATCATCACCGGCGTCAGACCAGATCAAAACCAAATGGACTCGACAGATTGGGACGAGGATTCCTCACATGGAGTTTGCATTCAGCACAATATTCATGTACTGTCTGAAACACATTTAATAATCATATAAAACAACCACGGTTAATGTTTTTTTTTTTTCTAAACTTTAACTTAACGTTATTTTAGTCCTTACAAAACACGACAAGACGACTACTACTATTTGTAAAGCACACATCGCAACGGGGCAGTTCAAAGTACAAGCATGAACAGCACCAATCGAAAATAAAACAGTTACAATGCATTGAGCGATAAAAACGTGCCAAACCAAACAGAATAAATGGAATAAGGCAAATGTATTGATATAGCGCCGTTTTTAAAGGAATGAAGGAAATACGTTAAAACAATTAATGAAGAATCTTTATCTCCGGCTCTTTGTGTTTCCCACCACCACTGACCAAACTGTCTACTTTGGGACCACGAATAATATCCGAAAAGTGAAGAAAATAGCACACATAAAGATGCAGAGCAGGATAAAATAACTTATGACAGCGTTCGTACAATGTTGTTTATGGAGGCAAGCTTCAAACGAGACACTCCTTCGACATGGCATTTTTCAGACGGGTCTCCAAATATGACATAATACTGTGCACAATTTACTGGACAGGCTGGGTGACTCATTTTTTTGCGCTCTCTCTCTCTCTCTCTCACAGCGACGCCCTGTTAACTCAGGGAGGAAAAAACAAAATGAGACAGAAACTGAAGATGCAAAGCAATAGATTTGGTTTTATGAAGGTAACCCACATTAATGGAGGCTTTACTTTCTTTAAATCCTCATTTGAACTACTTTCCTAATGGTAAAACAACCAGAGCAGCTGTTTAATCCCGACACGGAAAGAAACGGTACAGAAAATGCTCAAACAACAGAGTCCAAACGAGACGACGTCACAGAAATAGTGAGTCAGAGATATCGTTTTTATGGCTAAATAGTTTGATTGTGCTTGAATGGAGACTGTCGCTGAAGTTTTGAGGTTGACTGTTGAGCTCTGAAGCTCCAGTTGAACTCACTGGCTGACCTTACAGTCCCTCAGCAGCTGTTCTGGTGAACGACTTCATCAAGTGATCTGAGGGAACAGTTGTCCTGGCAGTGCTTTTGTTTTATTTGTGTTTTTTTTGTCCCTTCGGGATTTGTAGGAGTTTCCAAGTAGCCTCCATGTAGCTCTGTCCAGCTCCTATACTGGTTTATCTCACTAAACGGTGCGGGGGACCTGGAGCTGACTTCAGCTGGTGGGAGGAGGCAGCAGGACAAAACACACACATGATTTCTCATGGGCGATTTAGAGTCGCCAATAAGCTTCAACTTCAAGAGTTTCCACTGGGAGAGGAAGCCACGGGGCTTTGAGAAAACCCAGGCAAGCATAGGAGGAACGTGCAAACTCCACATAGAAAGAAAAAAAAACAAAGCCCCCCACTGTGATCTTAGACCAATTTTATTACTGTATGGGACATGTCGTACTCTTTTTAAACATTATTCACATTTGAAGTGATTCACTTACAATTTGCAAACATGACATCACACGTGGCGCGGTGGAGCAGTGGTTGGTGACATGACAACACAGATTCAGATTCCCTTTCTTGTGTCAAGTGTTGTGTGGAGTTTGCATGTTCTCCCGGTGCCTCTGCCGATTGTTTCTGGGCATCACCGTGTGCGGGTGTCTGTCCTGCTGGACTGGCCTTACGGCCCCCAGGGCCTTTGTTGTCGTGACGATGCTGTAACTCTGCTGCAGGAAGTCGGCCACAACTTCCGACCTCCCGTTGAAAAGCCGACCCTCCGGCCATCCACGTCGCACTTTTCCACCGACAATATTTTGTTTTGCTCTGGTGTTGTTTTGGGTTTAGTTTGTGTTTCCATTTCAAATGTATGTTTTGGTTAAATGAACATGTTAGTTTGGAGTCTCCCTCCGCCGGGCCATAACACCAATCATATATCCAAAGGGTAACCTATAATTCAAATAATAATTAATAATAGAAGAGAGAGGAGGGACAGAACTGATAAAACTACAATAAACCTTAAAAAGGAATGTCTTTACAAATGATCTTTATCATAAAGTGCCAAAGTTCTCATGTTAAGTTGAGTGTAAATGGCATAAACTAGGATAAAGAAAAAAAGTGCTTAAAGTGATGGTCGGTGCAGGTAGAGCAGCACCTCACTTGTGACACGTTGGTGTCAGGCACATTGATAAGCTGCAGTGTTCAGATTTAGAAAGTGGAGCCGATCAGCAATTAATGTAATTGATGTCAATAAAAAAAAAAAAAAGGTTTTGCAGAGGATAACGATGTTCAAACCCATGTTAGAAAATGGCTTTTATCCATTGCAGGAATCTGTCGACAGCAAAAGAGCCGATTCACAACCTCCAAATCTCTCAATGAACCTTCAACAGTACATCGCCGGCCACTTTGCTTCTGTAACTGGAAATGCTGGAACTCATGAGCAGCACCTCAGATTTGACCGCATCATAAAAATCTGACACTTTTCTATTCTTTTTCTTTTTTGATTTCTTTTTTTTTTTTTAATGAGCCCTGTTACTGATCTGTGACCTATTACTGTGAAGGAGGTAAGCGACAGGAGGGTGGTAGTTAAGGCCACCTCCATCATGGACAACACCACCCATCCACTGCACGGGACTGTAGAGGAGCTGAGGAGCTCTCAGTGGCAGACTGAGACCCTCAGTGCAGGACGGAGCAAGTCCTTCATCCCCACTGCTGTTAAACTGTACAACAAGACTGTAAAGTAACATGCAAGAACCTGCAAAAAACTATGTGCAATAACCCCTGTATCTACGTCATTTTATCTACGTCATTTTATCTACGTCACTTAATTGACCACTTGTACTAGGACTGAACCTGCACTGCCAACACTGGTATTATTTTTACTATAGTATGTTTATTGTACTTTCATTCTACACTTTGCCCCCCCATCATAGTTTAATTTCCTTGTATTTCATCTTACTGTATATTTTGCTCCCCTTAGAATTTATTATACTTTATTATAGTCTGTGATTTTTATCTTTTTTTTTTTTTTAGTCCTATTTTATTTTATTTATTATTACTTTTTACTGTAAATACTTTTGGCCCTTAGAGTTCTTGATAGTCATTGTATGTAAGAAACCTCTACTCTTATCTAACTGTTTGCACATTTCTTGTCTTTCACTACTCATGAGTGTCCTTAAGAGCAGAATTTAACAAGTAAATTTCTCCATTGTGTGATCAATAAAGGCTTATCTTATATTATGTTGTTGTCGTGTTTGATTTTACAGATCAAAACGAGTGTCAGGTCAATAATGGCGGCTGCTCTCACCTCTGCTTGGACCAGCCGATGGGTTTTCTCTGCTCCTGTCCAGACGACATGAGGCTGGTGGACGACGCCCAGTGTGAGGGTGAGTTTTCCTCATGACTTCCCGGTGGGGGCGATAAAAGAGCGATTCAGTTTGGCGGTTTTGTTTGGTTTGTTTGGTTTTTTTTTTCCTCAGGTGAAACTGCTTGCTTTGTGGTTATTGATTGACCTCTTCCAAGCCAGATATGCACTGAAGTACTCAGCACTGGAAGCACATTGTCCTTCACACTCCTTTGTTCTTCGGCGTAGAGGTCGACACGTGCCTGGAGACTGACGTCTGTGATCAGCTGTGCGTTTACGTAAACGGCAGCCACAACTGTGACTGTCACGAGGGCTATTGCATGGATCCCACCACCAGAGAGTGCAAGGCCACTGGTGAGCGACAGACGGAAGTCAGTCATCCACTGCTTTATCGCGTGAAGGTTTCATGTTCTCTGTTTTACACACATCTGAGAGGCGGACTCCTGTCCTTTTTTATCTGATTGACATCCACACAGCCATTATTACATTTTAATCTGATTTTGTCATTAACTACAGGTGTGTATAAAAGCACACACCTCCCTACTCAGGAAGTGTGCTTTAAAAATAACCATGACGACATGTAAATCATTTATTTAAAATCCACGTGAAGACGATCCGCTCTGCACAGATACTGAAGCCCAACATTAATAGAGCACCTTTTTTTTCCCTCTACTGCTTCATGTGCCTCTGATACAATTGTGTGATTGGCCTTAAAGGGCCACTATATACCAATTAACTAGTGCCTCTGTTGAACATTAGATGGCACATTGAGTCACTTTAGTGCCAGTTTGTCCATTTCCTGGCTCTTCAGAGCACCTTTTTTTTTGGCATGGTCATTTTAACCATATATATATATATATATAATCTGGGAAGCAGTCACATCTTCTTCGGTGATAAATGCAGTAAACATTGTGAGAACAGCTTCAGCCATTGTGCAATTTCTTTGTCGACCCAGACTTATGATACATGAACTTAACAGGCAAGAGCAAATTGGAAAACATTGTGGTCTTGGTTGGCAGATATCTGCCGCACATCCCGAAATTGCCTTTAAGATGAGAGAATGTAAACATATTGTACTTTTTACATGCAACATTACATTCAACTTAATTCAAGCACACCATTACCCGGTATGATTTTTCTCACGGAGAAATGTGGTTATTTGACAATTCTGATTATTAAACAACCCAGTGAATGACGTGAATTTTTGGCTGCATTTATTTCCATACTTAGACACACACTTTCGAACTCTCCTGGAGGTTCTATACGATCACATGTATTGTGGCTGGCTTTGGCTCCTGTCGTCGTGGAGTTTAAAACGTTTGACTTTCTGTCCTTCCAGGAGATGAGGCTCAGCTGGTTTTCACTGCGTCTAAAGGAATATGGTGGAAAACCCTTGCTGCTTCATATCTCGGGGAACTGGCCCCACGTTTGCCGGGAACGGGGCCTGTGGCGGCCATGGCTTCCAGTCGTACCCTCTACTGGGCCCCGCAAGGACAAGGCCTCATATACAGGTAGGAGAGAGGAGCTGCAGCTCCCACACACGTCTTCACACTGTTCAGTCTCCCAGAGACACGTGAGACCTGCTTCTCATGTAAAACACATAACCTCTGTTCTCTCGTGAAACTATCTACCCAACTTTCCAACTGTTTATCAGGCGCTGTTGGTTCAGCAAGATAACAGGAGATATCCTCTGTACTCCATTCAGCGCCTCAAGTGGCCTCCTGAAACTTTCCCTGACTGGATCCTGCGTCTCATTGATTATATGTCTCTGTTAACTATTATTAAAGGACAGTATCTGCAATTATTATCAAAATGAGACACGGCCTCATTGATTTCTCCAGACGTAGGTCACAGAGGGCTAGAGCCGTAACGATTGATTGATTGATGGAATGCTGACAAGGATGCTCGATTCAAGATATTCTCTTGAATTCAGACATTTGCTGAATTTTTTGCTTTGCATGCTTTTTATTGGTAAGTTGTAGTCGTATTGTTAATTTATTACTTGCAAAGATCGAGTTGGGGTGTATTCTCTTAAGGGAAACTTCAGGAGCAGATAAAGGAAAGTTTGACACTCTGTAGTTTTCCATGGATGGATTACATGTTGAAAACACCCCACCTTTACTGTTTTCTTAGACGTCTTGTTAGCTGTCGAAAGTTGCACTCATTTTCATACAGTTAATCAAACAGTCTCCCCAGGTTACACATGTCTCATTGTATAGCACCGTTATTTAATTATGTATCCAGTCAGCTATTATATTATAAATAAATGGAGGCATTACTAATTCACACAGAGAGGGGGATGGGGGGGTCTGACTTTTATGGTTTGTGCTCCAGAGGCTCATTGAGTAATTCTTTCATGACACCAGCCTGACATGAGTCGGCGTGTTTGAACTCTCTTGGACGTTTCTCAGGACCGTGTTGGATGGAAAAGCGCAGAAAGCCGCGTTGGTGCTCAGAACTGGAGCGTCGGTGTCGGGCCTGGCGGTGGACTGGGTGAACCGTCTCCTCTACTGGACCAGCCCAGAGCGGGCTTGTGTTGCCGCCGCACTGCTTGATGGTTCGGCTCAACGTGTCCTTGTCTCAGAACTCGACCAGCCCTCTGCGGTCGCCGTGGATCCGCTCAGACAGTAAGAGGGCAGGCATTCATTGTTTGTTTGTTTTTTTTATTCCTCACAGCATGCAGGCGCGGTATATGTTCACTCCAGGTAAAGCAGATAATCAAAGCCGTAAATAACTTTTTTGATCAACACTTGGCACAGATCCAAAGATTAACGACTAATAAAACACAGAGTAAAACTGTAAAAATCGCTTATCATTTCCATGTCACGGGGTCACTATGAAACTGTTTTAAGTGTTTAGTTTGCTTTGGGTTATTCATAAACTTTGCATCAGCCAAGGTTCAATATGATATAGATTTATGTATTTGTCTAGGGAAGGGCAGCACAGTTGAGACGGTGACTAAGTCAATGCGTTCAATGACGCATTACTCAGCGCAATGGGGAAAAAAGCGGTTCTGTTCTTTCAGATCTTACCACCTCGTCTATCTTCAAACACTATTTTGAATAATCGCATGGGCTTTCATGCATATATTGATTTACTTTAGTTAAATGATGGGAAACTTCAAAGAAAAAGAGCGCGTCCAGTTATATGTTGGTCTTCCTTTTCTACTATTTCTTGTAAATGGCTGCCGAACCAATGATGACCGCAGACGTTGATTCACCACAAAACAAACCCCTAAAAACTACAAGAAAATTCAGATGCATGAAAAAAGGGATGTGAAAAAGAATAATGATGCTGAAGAGTTTTTTGTTTTCTCAGGTTGCTTTTCTGGACTCAGTGTGGAAGCTCGCCAAAGATCGAGAGGGCCGGCTTGGACGGCCGGGGCAGGATGTCTCTGGTCGACTCGTCAATACATCGGCCCGTCGCCCTCTCTCTGGGTACGTCTGCAAATGGTTACTCATATTCTGTGGTGGTTGTTAAACCGCTTGTGAAACAGAAAAAAAGTTTAAAGTCCTGATCTTTCTACATTGTACCATCAGCTTAACGATTAACCAGGGAATAACCTTGAAGTCAGTTTGAATATGCTTTAAGTCCCATACTGCTGCAGTTCATCTGGCTCATTTACATATCTTTGTTTTCCAGACATGCCTCGCCAGTTGCTGTACTGGTTCGACCAGAAATCGAGGAGCATCTCCAGAGTAGATCTTGGAGGGCGTCATCGTAAAACGGTGATCGAGTCTAACGGCTATCTGGACAAGCTGTTTGGACTGGCTGTGTTCGAGGTACGACTGTCACATTTCTGAGCGCCATCTTGTCCAATACGTTTCTAACGTTAGGACTTTCAGGCTGATGGTATATCTGGGCTTCTACGGTTTTCACAGGATTGGGACGGTCTTTCCTTTCCTTGTGACTTCATACTGTTGAATCTGTGTCTCAATGATATATAGCATTTTTTTTTTTTCAGAAAATGAAAGTATAACAACAGAATCTTTGAAGTCATCAGCAAATTTTCATTCCATATTTTTACTTGTGTAAAATCACGTTTTCATTGGAATCTTTCATTGGCCTCAATTTCTATGAAAGCACAATGTGATGACGTCCCTGTAACTGTACGTTGTACTTCAGGGGTTTGTGTACTGGAGTGATGAAGTTACCCGCTCAATCTGCCGAGCAGACAAGCACAATGGCAGAAATCTCACCGTCCAGCAGTCTCGCATCGCCTCGCCAGGCGGAGTGGCCATCGTCCATCCTGTCCTTCAACCAAACGGTATGATAATGTACAGTGATCTCCACAGCGTGTACAGGCGTCAACGTAACACAAACACTGGTATCGTGTGAAAGCAGGTCGCCCACTAAATGCCCGGCACGGTCAATGGATGAGCGAGAAAGGCTCCTGCAGTGAAGTGGGGTTTGTTACGTTGGCAAGAAAGAGGCTTCAAGCATTCAGTGCTGCATATAAGCCAATATAATGTTCGTGGAAATATTAACGCATGATAATTACTGACTAAACGGGCAGTGGTGGTGCAGAAGAGGAAAATATCACAGGCACTTATTTCTTTCTTGACTGTCGAGCTGAATAGTCATGAGAACATGAACATGAATGAGTTGGCGTTCACTCCAGAGGAAAGTAGATTCAAATTTGGTGTGTGTGAACACAGACGAGGCAAACTGCAATGTACTCATTGACATTTTGTCCCACATTAAACGTGCCCCATCCAATCAACAGGTGAGAAAGCCCCCGGGCTTCACCGTCACTAACTTTTCGCCCACTGACTTGCTTTTCTTCTGGTCCAAAAGGCTCGCCGATATGCAAGTGTGCAGACACGGTGTGCCGACAGGAGCGCGTTATCGATCTGCTGTCTGAGAATCCCCAGTTCACCTGCGTCTCTCCAAGGAAAGCACAGAACGACTCTCAGGAGGTTCCCACCATTTCTCGCACAGTGTCTGGCTCAGCTGTGTCTGATCCTACAATGGCTGGAATCCTCTCTCTCATCGGTAAGAATCTCAGACTCCCACTATAACTTCCAATGCATGAAAATGGCCTCCTGTCTACGTTTCTAATAACTGTCAATGACAGCGATTCCCTGGGTCTCTTGACGCCCCAAAGTTGGGGGCAATGATACTGAGACACTTGGTCTGGGTGCTTGAAGTTACTCTGTAACACAATAAACTGGACTTGCCTTCCTTCCACACTCCTTGTCCTCGGTTGCTAATCATTGATAGCAAAGCTGGAAAAATCTCAGTCGACATTATTTGCTAAATACACCAGTGGACATTTTATATCCACAAATGTCAGTGAAGACTGTGAAATCCAACGGGGGAAGTGGCTTCACTGTTGAGCTGCAGCTTTACGACACACATATTTTCTCTTATCTCATTTAACCTACGCACCAAAGTGGTATTTCAGTACTTCTGGGAACGGTGCACCCTCACTATCATCTTTAATTATAAATACCTTAAACCTGAAGGAGGACCTGAATGCTATATATAAACACAACTTTAAAAATAACAAATGAAACATCACGTGATAAAAGAAAAAAAAAAAGTGCAGACTCTAAAGTATAAGTACGTCCACAGAGGTTCAGTCTCCTCGGAGCGTCTGGTTTGTTTTAGGGGACATCAGGAGGAGTTTATCTAATGTGAGACAATACAAGGGTACATGATGTTGAAGCAGCAGCTCATGTGTTAAGTAAACACTCATTGTCAGTTTAGTGGCAGTATTTGATATAAATAAATGGGTGTGAATGTTTGCTCATGTTATGCTTTTACTGTGACAGTCATTGTGTGTCTTTATAATACCTTCAAGTCGCACCAGTTATACTTTACGTACTCTTTTCCCTCTTGCTTATTTTATAGTTTCAATTTCTAACATGTAATATTAAATTTGAAGTTCTAATAACCATGTTTCAATGAGATATCCCCGATAAAGTAATAAAACTCGAATGCTCCCATTCTTGGCATAAACAAACAAAAAAATAAGATGATAACAGAGGAAAATTGCTAATTCTACTTTCTCATTGGCACAAAGTGTGGAAAACCATATTTCCCACAAGGAATTTGTAATGAGTTTCCTGGTGGTTTCTAACATTGTGTGTTAAACATTAAAAATGTCCACTGTGAGATTCAGGATATCCTTGTGATGATTGTCGCTCAGTTACTGTGAACATGCTGGTTTCACTTCTGCTTTCACCTCTGCCGGCTTTAAGCGAAAAAAACCCCAAAAAACAACTAAGCTACACTTAAAAATGTATTGGAATTAAATTTTAGCTTAAAGAAGTATTTTCCTGAACGGGTACTCGCACGCCAATGGCAAATCTCCTGCTACCCACAAGGTGGCGCTATGACTGACTGGACATGAGGTACTGATGTGTCCAGGCAGCACTGTGATGTCATGAGAAGTGTCATGCAGGCCGCAGCATGTTGAGCAGTCAGACTTCCTGTTTCATGGTGACGCATCGATATTCAGCTGAGTCGCCACGGCCTTTTCTTTTTTTCAAAAAGTTCATTTCAATCATGTTATTTTCTTTTTTTCATATTTTACGAAGCTCATTCCATTGGATGTTCACATAATTGAAAAGGAGCGCAAAGCAGATAAAACTCTTAGTGGGTGCAGCTTTCTTCAAGACGCAATAACAAAAAAAATGGATTGATGCTCAATTTACACAATATTCTCTTCAGTCACGTGGATGTAAATCATGTAGTCACACCCGCGTCAAATCAAGGTTGCGTGTAACTTATTTTTTAGCTCATATCTTACAAAACTATTAACTGCAGTTCACAGACGAATCATATTTCAGCAAAATCAGCGTCACATGTAACTTGATTATTATGACTCAAAGGGTTTAATTGTCTTTTAAATTGGTGCACTTTTGTCACTTGTGAGTCACATTTTTGACGACATTTCAGCAGGAAGGCCTGTTGTACTGTATATACTATACACTGAATCTCAGGTCTGCAGGACCGAGGAGGCCCTTGTTTCAAACATTTCACACAGAGTTCCTGATGGGTTTAGAGTGTGTGGGTTGTTCTGACGTGCTGCGTGTATCTCCCACATCTCTTGGGTGTAGGATAAAACTTTGTGTGTTTTTGTTGTGTTTACAAACACCTATACATGCCCACCTGTATCTGTGAAAAGCACTTTATAAATAAATTTTACTTACTTACTTACTTACATGCGGTCATCTTGTTTAGAACGAGAGAAGCTCTGACAATGCAGCTTGTAGATACACGTGTGTGTGTGTATGTCTGCTTAGTGTGAGGCGCTCTCTATGAATCACCGTCTCTTTTCCAATATTCCCCACCGGCAGCGTCATTAAATGTGAGCAGCTGCCTGTTGTCGGCTCAGAGGAGGTTGGGTGGGGTGGCTTCACCCAGAAAGTTGACAGTCAGCTCGCGGACATCCCCTCCAAGACTGATGCCTGTGTGTGTGTGTGTGTGTGTGTGTTTCTCGCCTTTTGCCAGTGTTCTTCAGCGTGCTGCTGGCCGGACTGGCCGTGTGGTGGTGGAGAGAGAGTTCCGGCCTCCAGGCTCGCTCGCCGTGCTCAGCCTCCCGCTCAAAGAGTCCCGAGACCCGCTGATCGCACAGGGGGCCCCCGTGGGGCCCAACGCAAGGCTGGCCAAGGCAAGAGCAGCTCCCGCACACACGCTCACGCCAACACAGGCACTTTCATTCAGAGGAGATAGCTTTCATTCAGCGGCATGTGTACACATGATCCACATATACATACGCTACATATTAGATCTAAATCAGTTGATTTTCCCGGTCGTGGCTGTTTTTACGAGGTGGCAGAGGCAGTTTTAGTTTTTTAGTGCACGGGGGGGTGGTATTTACTCACAAGCAAAAAAAGAAAGAGCGCATCTCAAATAAGCCTTTTGCTTTCACATGAAATTTAAGCTATTAAGCCAAAAGTGGAGAGATTCAAGTCATTTTCCATTAATAGTTTGTTTATGCTGGTGGGGTTCTCTATGCAATATTAATCCCTACTGTGTAGCTTCCTTGTTCATATCCTTACTGTTAGAAACCACGAATAAAGGAAATATGACTATTTTATGAAAAATGTATGTGTTGTGTAAAGTGTCTGTTGTATGAGTTTTCTTTATTTCCTTCCTTTTTTTTTTATGGGCCTGTTGCGTTCAGTGAGGTTGTCATTTGCCTCTATTGAAGTTAAATCAGGAAGGACCAATATGTGGCCTTTTGATTCCTACGTGGTTGAAACTGGGCAGTTTTAAAGAATAGGCACACATTCTTTGAAACTGCTTCTATTAATAAGGCCACTAGTGTCAATCTGTGCATTTGTTTTTAAAAAAAAAAAACAAAAGTGTCAGTCCAGTTTCAGTTTCTGCCTCAGCACTTCAGAAAAGCTGTTGCCTGAAGCCACAGGATCAGCAGGTGTTTCCTGTCTCGGAAACCCACAAAATAACAAGGGTGTTTTTTTTTTTTTTTGGTGGGTTTTTTTAGACGTCGACAGTTAGTTGTATGTCGTTCTTTGTATGTCAGGCTCTGCCACGTACTGAACCAATAGACGAATTAACAATAGCTGCGAAATTACTTTTCAAACCTCGGTTGGCACTTTCCCATGCGTACCTGTCGCGGCAAACTTACCGTACCCCCATAAATTCTTCTTCTATGTACGTGTTTGACAAGCTATTGACATATAAACACAAGAGCCCCTTCATAAAAATCTACATATCTGTTTTGGCCAAACTACGAGACACATTTTACCGTTACTACTTGGAGCTGTGAAGGTGAAACTTGCGTCCACCGGGTCTCGTCAGGATAAAGGCTTTACGTTGTGGACTAAGCTGCGTTTTCTCTGCCGCCAGGAAACTCTGCTTAAGCGGACTTAGACGGTGAATGGAGGAGCAACGCAGAGGATCACCTCACTTGGTTTCACCGATCGCCGTCTCTGACCTCACAATGACCTGCGGGGGAGTTGATCTGTTTTTCCTCATTACCGTTGCAACCTTTCCTCTATTGTTCAATAATTCTTCGTTGAATGGGGAACTCGCTGAAAGCTGTGGACACGCACACACATCTTTGTTATTCCTTGAATATCCGTCTGAATGGGCAAGTGATGCTGTAGTTTATATTGCTTGTTAATGCTCAATATGTTAAGGTTTTTAATTTCAGCCTCTCAAATGAAGGGTCTGAAAGCTCCGGCAAGTCCTGTGATCTAACGAAACAGGCGCTCGGAAAAACTTTGAACATAAATTTCTCTTGATAAATTCTTTAGTCAATTAACTGAAAACGCCTCTTGGGATGGTACTTTTGATTTTGATGTTTAGTTGCACTTTCTCACTGTTCATGTCTGTGTCGGCTGTAATGCTCAGAAATCACCGGATTTTATTCCCGGTTCACCCAAGAGATGAATCTGCAGATACGTCTGCAGAAAACTATATGAAATTGAAAAGTTATTTTCTTCCACAATTTGATGTGAACCTTCTATATATTTCAGATATACTATACGTAATCTGAAATACTTCAAGTTTTCTTTGATTGTATTCCTCCTGACTGGAGCTTGTGATTTGAATCATGAAACTCAAATGTACATTTGAGAGGGAAACATCAAGTCAACATTGACAAAAGCTCATGCAAAATCTTATTTTGGGGGCGTTGAAACGTTTAATCTGATTCATTCCAGTAAAATGTGAGCTGTATTTAATGCGGGAATGTTTTTTGTTTTTTTTAATGGTAATTGAGGTAAAGTTTGAATCTTGTGCAGACAAGCTCAAACGTCAAATTTCATTTGAAAGATGAAATAATGTTTTAAAGTGGCCTAGAACGATTGAATGTCTTTGATTGTCTGGCGCCGTCTTTGATCGTTAATGAATCCTGGGATTTCTCCGAGTCGTAGCTGTTGGTTCATATTTGATTTTTATACACATGCTCACTTCCTGTCTTGAGCATCGAATGAGACTAATAAAAGCCACTTTGCTGAGCTTGACGAGTAGAAACGGGAAAACGGTTGATCAAGAGCTTTCCAAAACTGATGACAGGCACATGGCGTCACTTTCTTTTCTGATTCCACAGTTAAATCTTATTGACTGTAATTCAGTGCTACGACTCTGCCACTTCCTGCCTTTGTGTATCGATTTGAACTGACGTGTTCTTTTGTTTGGATATTATTCCTTTAAATAACAGGAAAGAAAGCCTTTTTAGTTCAGTGGCAATACCGTCTGCAGTGTGTTGATCACAGCAGCAAATCCATTGCTTTCCTTATGGATTTGGTGTCTGATCAGTGAAAACAGGTGCTACAGCTTGAATAAATACTTTCTGGTCTTGCGTGAAATGTACGTACATGGGGAGTTTGGTTTTATTTGTGCTTGCACTCTGTGTGATTATTGTTTCTGCAATAGACTCTTATTATTATTGTTTGAAGTTAGTTTTGTGTTTGTTTGTTTTTTTTGTGACAGCTACAATGAAATAACATCATCCATTGGATCGATATGAAAATGAAAATATTTTTGTTAGTGTGTGCTGAAACCTGGATATGTCGGTATTTATTTTGAAAGTGTATTGTATTTATTTTTGGGTAGCGAATGTCTGAGAACACGGTTAAATGCTACGGTCAAATCAAATAAAGTATTTTATGTCTTTCCTACTCGTGTCTCCATATTCACTTTGTACATCCCGACTCTTTTCTACTCAAACATTTCAGGCTCACAACATGTAGTAGATTAACTACTATGAAAACTAGTATGAGTGAAAACATCTTTACTGCTTGAGGCTGACTTTGACACAGTGAGCTACTGAAAGGTCCGACAACCAACCAGAAAAAATGGTTTTACTGAGTAACGTGAATTCAATATTGTCTGTTTATTAATTAAACTTCTGTCCTATCTATTGTTGGGTAGGTTGCATTTAATAATAATAATCTCAGCTTGACAACAAGCATCACTACAAAATGAAGGTTATTTTTCAAACGGTTGCATTTATCAATATTACGTTTGTCATTTTGATTATATTGTGTTTTAGTATCAAAGTCATGAGCATCTTGAGTGGTTTGAAATAAGGACACTGATATTTCAAATTGTCACGTTTAAATTTGGAATCCCACATTTTGATCATGCATCAAGCATTTATTGAAAGACGATGCATCAAGTCTTTACTTCACGCTTGGAAAATGGATGGAAATTGGACAAAAGGACATTTACCAAGTTACCAGTTTTGACGTTGAGTGGCACATTAACAGACTATTACCATAACTTGTGGTTTAGATTATGAATAACGAGACTTTTGAGCCTAAAAGGATTTGTCCTGGGCGTCACATTGGTTTAGAGAGTCGCCTTTCCACCTCATAGTGGGAAGATCATGGGTTGGACCTTTTTTTTAATGTCAAGTTTGCATCTTGTTTTTGTGCCCACATGGCTCTTCTTTTATGTTATCCTCAGACTTGACTTAAGTGTGTGGCTCTGGACTGGTTTGTAGCTGTGCCTCTGTGTTTTCCTCAGTGATGAACTGGTGACCTGTACGGGGGGGGGGGGGGGGGGGGGGGGGGGTCTTTGCCTCCTGTTAGATGGGATCAGCTCCAGAGCCCCGTGTAAAGCAGCTTGATGGATGGATTATTTATCCTGTCTTGCAGAGTTAAATGTGATTGTAGCCTTATGTACTTCCCAAAAAGAAGGTTCTGATTTGCTTCTGGGTTGATGCCTGTCTGTGTGGAGAATTCATGTAACCTCATCCAGATGAATGAAGCAACAGGGGTTTGGTTCATTTTAAGTCTTGTTCCATGAACAGTCTGCTGCAGCTTCGCATTGGGCTTTTTGTTAAGTAGGCGCATAAATGAAATAATGGAATAGCAAATAAATGTATAGCCAAGTTTAATGTCATTTAAGATATCAATAAAAATAAATGATGAGCACTACCTCATAAACTACTGATAGTTCGCTTGCATTTCCTGACAGCCTGATACATGCGTTCTCGTACGTTACGGTGCCGCTAAAGGCAGGAAAGGTGTCATAAGGCCTCATTTGACCATTTGCTTCCTCACTTCGAAATCCTTAAATCAACTTTGTCTCCAAATCCCGCCTCCCTGTCTCCTTAAGGAAACTTGGAGAGGTACCAATTAGATTAAAAGGGTAAAATCCCTCCTGCCTGTCCTTGCTCTCCAGATCAGACAAAGCAAATGTGTTGTCTCTGCAGCAACAGGCAGATGGGGGGAATCTCTTCCTCTTCTCCTCTCCCCCTGACTTCCTCTATTCTCGACTGCAACTGAGCCTCCAAAACAGGAAGCACTGCGAGTCACTGGGATATCAGTTCCTGCAGGACCACATGCAGTGTTGTTGTTGATGATTCAGCAATAACATCATGTAAAGCTTGGATATTTTCTCTTTTTTTCCTTGTTCTTTTTTTTTTGTTTTTTGCTCCTGAGGTTGCGCAATCTGCCGTCATTGAGAGTTGCTATGGCTGTTTCACAGGGCACTCAGCTGCAGAGAGTTTTACAAACCCGCCGGTCTACTATCAACTGTCTCTCAAAGGGTATACAGGATAACAAAGTATTCCCCTTTGCTCAGGAGAAAACAATCAAACCATGGAGCTCTCTGGAAAATCTGGACACTCCTGGCATCAAATATGAGGAACGGCCAGAATGGGAGCAGAACATCAACTTGAACGTTGGGGGGAGAGTGTTTCAAATCCCCAAACAGTGTGCCGCTCAATACCCAAACACCCGAATAGGGTCCTTAGCCCTCTGCAGAGACCGGACGAAACTTCTCACACTGTGCGACGATTACTCCGTGCGCAAGAACGAGTTCTTCTTCGACCGCGATCCTGCCTTTTTCCACCATGTTTGCCATTTCTATGCAAGCGGGGTGCTGTGGGTCATAGGAGAAATGTGCCCTATCAACTTCGAGGAGGAAATCCAGTACTGGGGCCTGAGCCTGAAAGACATCCAGCTGTGTTGTTGGATGGTGTTTGAGGAAAAGGTGGACGAGGTGAAAGACAACCTGAAGGTAGAGAGGGAGCTGATGGCTGAGATCGACACAGCGTACGACGAGGAGTGCTTCAAGGACATGGTGTGTGGGGACATTCGCAGGACCGTGTGGAACATTGTAGAAAATACGTACTCCTCGACTATGGCAAAGGCATTCACTGTGGTCTCCAACCTTTTTGTGCTCTGCTCCATTGTGGCAATGTCTCTCAACACTGTGGAAGAACTCCAGACTTACAGAATTCATGACAGAACGCACCTGGAGTGGGTGGAGATCATCACCATCGTGTTCTTCGCCTTCGAGTACGTCGTTCGCCTCATAACCACGCCAAACATGCCAATGTTTTTGAAGAGTGTCCTGAACTTTGTGGACATGGTGTCAGTCATGCCTTATTTTGTGCAGATCATTTTCGAGGTCACTGCTGATGCGGAGGATCTGAACGCACAGGAAGACCTCAGGGTCATGGCTCGAGTCAGCAAGCTCAGCCACGTCCTCAAAGTTGTCAAATTGCTGCGGATCTTTCGGATTCTGAAACTCGCCCGCCATTCAACTGGCATGAGGGCATTTGGATTCACTCTGAGGCAGTGCTACCAGCAGGCCTGTTGCATTTTCCTCTTTATCGCCATGGGAATCTTCACTTTCTCTGCTCTCCTGCATTCGGCAGAGAGGGAAACGGAGGAATCTCCCATCAGCAGCATCCCATATGCCTGGTGGTGGGCTGCAGTAAGTAACTGTGATGGGATAAACCTGTTGTCTAGCTCCAGACGCGTCTCGCCATTATCTGTTGTTTTTTTTCTCTGTGTGCCTGGGTGTGACCTGATGTACTATGTGACATCTGCATCGGGACAAAATCAACACAAACTCTCACCATTTAAAAGGCATCATTAGCATTCATCAATCAATTAAAAAGCTCTCCAGAAGCCACTTGTAGAACTTAAATTTGTGAATTTGGTCTGTTGAACTTTGCATATTTGCATCAAATTCAGTTACCTACAAAAATGCAAAGGTGGTCCGTAACTTGCATTGCATTTCCATTAACAAGTCTTCCAAAGAATTTTCCCCCCAACATCAAAACAGCAGTGATCGTATAAAATATGAAAACTTATACCTGCTGTACGGCAAAATGACAATTTAACACTGATAAATATCTCAAACTAAGAAACAGTGTTATGAGTGATCGATTACTACTGAAGGTATTGCACAATACCCCATTTTTTGAACTTTTTTTTTTGGTCAAGTTTGTTGCTTAATGGTAAACCATGCATCAGAATCAACACAGTGCCACCTCAGTGAGGAACGTCTCTGTTTTGAAACTTCTCCTTTATAAAGCACTCCGGCCGCCCCGCGCAGTCCGAGGCTCCGAGACAGATGCAGTGAAAGCCCTTTGGGGCGTCCTCGCTGATTGCCGTGACCCGACTGTGGCTTTAGCATCAGTGGGAATGTTGCAAGTCCCAGCTGGTGCAGATGTTCCAACATGAGGACAGTCTGCTCATTGTGGGTTTCTCACAGAGAGAAGATGAGAGTTTGTGGTGTGGTTTGACACAAAGGTCTGAGAAAGTTCCCGTGCTGGTGGATTTCCTGAGAAGTGAACATCTTCAGAAGGGAAAGGAAGTGGTTTTTCTCATGAACACGTTTGTGACTGGTGCACAATATCTTTCATTATTCCTGGAGTGAAGCTTTCTTCGAGCGCACATGTCTGGAATCAGGTCAAACATGGTTTACCAATTCAAGCCACTCAACAAGCTCTTCGTGCTTAATGAATCATTTAGACCTTCACTTAGCGGGCTTTAGAGATAAGAATGAATAACCCAATCGTGACACAGAAGACAACAATAACAAAGGTACAAGCCATCACAAAACATTAACAGTTACATATTTGTGCACTGAAGTCACAGAGACAGAAGCCTGAGTGTTGAAAAATTTCAAATGGAATGAATCCCTGTTATAAGATAAAACATGCAAATAATTACAGGATCTTGACAAGTTATGAATTCGGAATTGAAACAGACAAATGTTTTTTGGTTTTTTTTAATGGCAATTATAGTCATATTGATTAGTATTTTATTCATCCAGCCCACCTCAGTAGTCCAAATATTTCACGAGGCCAGCGGCTGACCTGCAGTGACGAGCACACACACAATGGAAACAAGCAGCATGTACAGTAACTAGACACATTTTGTGTCGTCTATAAATGGGCTGCACTGATTGAAGTGTGTTCTCGTCAATGTGTTCGAGGGCTTTCAGTAACGAAGGGATGAAAAGAAGGGACGTTCCCCCTTCAGTTCCTGCACGCTGATTTGAGGAACTGACTTCTCTCTCTCAGGTCAGCCTGTCCACTGTGGGATACGGGGATGTGGTTCCCGTAACTACCCTCGGACGCATCGTGGCCTTCGGCTGCATCTCGTTTGGCATCATCCTCAACGGCATGCCCATCTCCTTCCTCTTCAACAAGTTCTCTGACTACTACAGCAAACTGAAGGCCCAGGAGTACAACGCCATCTCAGTCCAACACCGCTTCCAGCTGAAGAAAAGACTCAGGCGCAAAATGGACATGTGTTTCCACCCTGCAGGGGAAGACAACCGCTCAGAACGCCACAGCGAGAATCCAGACTGAACGCATCCTGAGCTGAGGAGGGAGGGAGGGAGTCTGTTGCTTGATTTACTTGAAACCATGTCCTCTTGTATAGTAGTGACATCAGGGCATGTGAAAATTGTTCAAAAAAAAGAAAAAAAGAAGAACAATGCAAGTCACTGCGTGTGCAGGGAGAGGAAGTGGAGAAGTGGATTGCCGATGTGGACAGTGTCGGACCCAACTACTCTGATCTGACCTTGTAGATCTGTGAGAAGCACAAGTTAAATGTTTAATAGCGCAGATGGAAAATAATGGACTTTTAAATGCGTTTGCTGCACTCTTCTCTCTGGATCCTCAGCTGCAACCACGTCTTAATATAGAGCTGATGGGATTTTATCGACGAGTGCCTGTGAACGTCTTGAGTATGGATTTCAGTTTGTGTTGGATTGTGACAAATCAGAAAAAACCCGCCTGAAGTGGCTTTAATAAATGTAACTACAGAGTCTACCTTAATAGAAGGGTTTTTTTTTTTTAAGAAATAGATTCATGTTTTCTGTCAATACTGCAATTGTTACATTGTGGCATGATCAATGTCTGTTTTATTCTGAAGCATGTTAATTGATAATTGTTAGTCCATTAAAACTAGTGGGCGTTTGTACCTGTTGGTGTTTGAAGAGTCTTTATTATCACATCACATCACCTCTTTCGCTGTTGTTCATTGTGTCACCCCTTTTTTGACATGGTTTTGTAAGTAACATCTCACTGTATCAGAAACTACATTAATTATAGTATTGTCAAGGGTGAAAGATCAGTGTTGTTGTTAAAGCTATTGCATGTACAGCAGCAGTGGAATACCATGAGGGTGATATTATCAAAACATGCAAGCTTGAAGCTGTGGAAATTGTATGTGACATGCATTTTGTTGCACAAATGTTGTGCCATCAAATGAAAAAACAACCAAAAATATTGGTGACATTTTATTGTATTTTTCACCAAGAAGCATCATGAATACAATGACAAAAAAAGTGCACTTATTTTTATTAATAATTGACAGAATGCCGTTTTATACTTATTTGCATTGACAAGAAGAAAAAGGGAAGATCTGGTCTACATACTAGTCTGTTGTTGTTTTTTTTATATATATGTGTGAAGATTATAATTTGTTGCCTGGTTAATTAATGAATACAACATTAAAACATGTACTTATGTTGTTTTTCTAAAAACTAAAAAGCATGTAATCTGATTCAGCCAACCTCTGCACGCATTAACCTTTGAACCTACAACTTCCTGTTATTACGAGGGCATTTTTCCTGGCGACTGCGTAATTTACCCATGGTAGTTGAATGAATGAAACGCCGAGCGCTTTTTAAAATAAATAAAACATTTGTAAAAAGTGACAAATTCACTGGTGCCTTCGCTCTAAACCACAACAACCGAAGCATCGTTTTATTCTGACGTCTCATGGTGAGTAACTATTGTCTATTTGGTGTTTCAGATGTGAACTCTGACTCCTGGTTATCTCTATGCAGTGTCATTAGAGCCATTAAACCTTGGACATTTTGCTTGCATGGGTTATTTTGGTGACTGGCTGCAGGAGTCAGTTTCTTTATGAGGCCTAAATGAAAACTTTTTTTTTTTTTTTGGGGGGGGGGGGGGGGGTTGCTTTCTGCTGCTGTTGAGGATCCATCAGTGACATCTTTGTGTTATGACTTTCCATCACTTTGACTAAATATAGTGCGTATTGTGTCGCATAATATTGTTTTTTGTTTTGTTTTTTTTGTTTTTTTAAAGCGTAGCTTTTACTGCACGCGCGCGACTGTTAAGTGAGCGGTGCGGCGCGCGCATATTGTCGGTGCTATAATCGAAACTAAACTTACAGAGCCTTAAATTCCACCCAGGAAAAAAATAAAATAAAAATGACCCAAAGCACCAGCATAAAAAAATACATAAATAACGGCGTCTATCTCTGCAGCGAGCCAGCATGGTTCCATGTGAGAGCGGTCTGGGTGGTTGTCCAGCGTTAATCACATCATCAATAATGCAGGTGGTTAAAAAGCAACAGCAGCAGGGTCTCGTGCAGAAACAGGCACCGCCCTGTGGACACGGGACAGCAGCAGCAGCAGCAGCAGCAGCAGCAGCAGCAGCAGCCGCACTTCGCTCTTATTCTTATTTATTGATAGTGAAAAGCGACGAACAGGTAAGGACAGAAATCGCTCGTTTTTTGGGTTTTTTTCTTTTGATGCCCAGAACTTGAGTTTAATGAGTCTGTCGAGCTGATCTGTCTCCCGACAGTCACTGCGAGTTTCCGCGAAATAACTGGGGGGACATGAGAAAACCATTAAATCAGACCTCTGCGTACTACTGAAGGATAAATGACACGTATTTGACTCTGGATCACACAATTAAATCTCAAATCGATGTGTTTGGACACCTTCCAGTCATACAATCCGCAGCAATACTGTAACTTACAATACAAGTTTTGTTTGTTTGATTTATTTGCGGATTAAAAAAAAGTGATTTTCAACAAGGAGCAAATAATGTGACGCACACATTTATATCATTTATTACCGTGGATGCTCAGGACAAGCGACAAAACACCGAGGCTGGTGTGAACCTGTAACTTAACATAAATATCTCATTTGCGCAACTGGAGAAAGTTTTGATCCCGAATCGGGGAAACCATCAGTGACATTAAGATGTATATTAAAAGTTCGGGTTGGTTAACATCTCCGAAGAGAACTGAACTTAATTAAAACAGTGAATCGCCCTTGTCTCCTTTTATGACCTTGTGCTTTCTCACTATTAATTTCTGAGTTTAATCAAATCCAGGAAGCTGTTATATGTCTCATTCATCGAATTTCTAATTTATTAATACCGCAAAGATATTGGACTTTGATTGAAAATCCAATATCAGGATTTATAGCTACACTATGTGGCATTAATGGCTTAGTGTAACCCTTCATTTTTATTTTTTTAATGAAGATTTTTGAGAGCCTGATAAAACAAAACGGCATCATATCAGCCCACCACAGCAGGTCAGAATGTGGCAGAGTTGGGTTTCGTTTCACACCACAGTTTCCTTGTTTAACTCCCAGGGTGAGGCATACATGAGCTCATGACCTTCCCTATGTTGAATGTTTAATTTAAAGCACCACTGTGTTCTTGTGATGTAATTACTGCCATTGCCTGTGTGACACAGTCCGACCGGTTTGAGGAGCTCTGACAGCGTTTGACCATGAAAAGCCTTGAGAAGCCCAGGTGACTTCACTGCTGTTTTGTAGGCAGGTGCAGCGCCGCCTCACGTCTGTTCTGCTCTAAAACTTAGTCTGCTTCCGTCTACCTCTCAACTTCTAGTTTTTGAATCAGGTTGGCTTATTTTAGAACCATTTCAGTTGTTTCCCTTGTAATCGTTCACTTGTATAATGGTAGAGCTGGACGCTGCGCTGACAAAACGTGTGCTGCTCACAGTGACTCGACGGGCATCTGCCACTTCAGACAACAGAAAAAACAAAAAACAAAACAAGCAATGGCAGTTTTCAGTGTTTGCACGTTAATGGAACACCAGAAGCGATCTCATATGTCAGGTGAATAGCGAGGCTTTTTGTTTGACACTGATGTGTAGCCAAGCCTTCGTTTTGCACTGCGTCCAAGACAATAAGTCTTGAAGTCTGTGAAGTGTAGATTCTGATTTCTTTGGGGGGTTTTTAGAACACAAGACAGGATTTGAGATTATTTCTAGCCACGTGTAAAAGACTGAGCTCTTGAGTACTTTTGAGTTTTCATGTTTATAAAACATTTCAAATTACAAAACGGTATTCTTGGTGCTTATAAGAAAAAGGGGGTAAAAAAAATCCCATATGAGACAAAACATTTTACCAGAAAGAAATTTCCAGCTGATACAGGTAGAATTTGAAACCGGAGCCTCGCCCAGTTGTGAAAAAGGGGTCAGTTGTGAAAAAGGGGTTTGTTAATGGAGAGATAAGATGGAATAAAGAACAGTAAATGGCACATCGAAGGCAGATGACTGATAAGATCATTAACCACAAGTGACCTTGTAACTGCTATCAGACATACATACTATGCACAGAAATAAAAAGACGCACCAGAAGGAGAAATGGTGTTCAAGGTGGCATCATCTCTCCCAATATGCCTTGAATACAACCTAAAGTATATACAATTGATTCTGCTCTTCATGAAAGGTGAGGCTAAACTAGAAGAGCATTTCCGATTATTTTATTCAAACAAAAACACTTGTGAGAGACCGTAATATGTTTTACAATGAACCACAGTACAGATACAGCCCAAATAAAAATTGTTGAAGGATTGTAGAGGCGACTTTGGCTCACATAAAAGTGCAGCGTTTGATGCAGGAGATTTAATTGGTTCAAGTCCTGCTTCAAAGATAAAATCTTCCTGTATCTGAGAGATTGTTAAAATCAAATGCGGTGTGCCACCAGGCTTCCTTTTAAGCCCACTTTCTTTTAACTAGTATACAGATTTTCACAGCGACGCTGACGACAAAAAGCTGTACGTTGCCTCGTTGAGTAAAGGCATACAACCAATTAATGACTTTAATTGTATTTTAGATATTAAAAATCATGGATGGCTGAAAACTTCCTCCATCTCAATGTGGTCAAATCCCAATTTTGAGTCACGGGTCCTATGAGGCCGTGAGAAAGAAACGTTTGTCGAGTTTACAGGCACTGTCTTTGTAATGATCCGATCAAGTAAAGAACTTGGGCGTCATTTTTGAATACAAGGTATGTGGTTAAAACAGGTTTTTATTTTCTTAAGAATACTCCAATTCCGCCTTATTTCTCTCTTGGGCCAACATGGAAATACTGATGTCTTTGTCTCAAGTGTGATTGAAGACTATAATACCCTGCTTACTAGAAAGTAGGATCACATTTCGCCGGTTTTGCGTTGCAGTGGCTCTCCATGTCTTTTTAGGATTTTCAGGTTCCTTTACTGGTTTTCAAAGGTCTCGATGGTCGTCCGCCTTCTTGTTTTACAGATTTACTTTTATCTTATGAACCATCGTGAACCCTCAGGTCTTCCGGCACCGGCCTTTTAATCAGTCCCACCGTTAATACAAGCGCTTACGGTGAGGCTGCGTCCCAGCACGGCGCACTGACTTATCGCTTGTCCACAATAAATCCCATTTCATTTCTTTCTTTCTCCACGCGACGCTCCCACAGCTTCTTCTGCGTGCAACAAAATCACTCCACCTGCGCATCCTGTCCTCCATAACCAGCTTCTCCACCCACAAACAAGCGACCCATCAACATAAATATACAAAATAAAAAGCATAAGTCAGAGGTTTTTTGGTGTTGATGACAAAGAATTGATGGAAGTGTAGAAATGGTTGCTCACCACAGAAGTGTGATAAATTCCACATTCTGCCTCTGGTGGTACTTGGATAGTAGAACTGATTCCTATGCCAACTTGTTGTTGGAGGCTTCATGGTGGTGTGGGGCGCCGTCTCTTTTGCTTAAAATAAAACCAGGCTGCTGCTTTTTACATGCCATCCGTTCCAGAGGGACCACCACAACCACACTGGCCGACAAACGTGTGTTAAAGAATGGGACGCCATCCCTCAGCTGTGTGCGAGAAGCCTGGTCACCCCCAGGAGAGGGAGGTGCCCGTCTGTTGTAGCCATTGTATATTTCTTCACACACCTCCTGTTGTATAAATGTAAATCTTTGTTTGACAAGATCAGCAGCAGAGAGAATCTATTTGCTACTGGTACAGAAGATTTGGCAAATATGTACTGTCCATGCCACAAGTGCTTGTTCCTTAAGGGTGTGACACCCAAGGGAGGCACACAGGCTTCCCAATGATGCCTTGATTTATTGCCAAGAATAACAGAATCTTCCACTTGCTGTTTGTAGTTCATAATGAAGGTCCGAGATACTCTTTCGGTTTTGTTTTGTCATCACTTCCCAGAAATTACAGCTTCTTCCCCTTGAACTGTGAAGTTTTGTACATTTCAATGAGATATTTGACATTTTCATTCTGTGAAATTCTTGTTGTCTGACGTATTATCACCTTAAATGCCATATTAAAATGATTGATTGATGTATGTTTGTACTTGTCTTGTTACCACAGAGTTTCAAAGATGAGATGCATCAGGACGAGGACGTTGTTGATGGTGGGAGCTCTGTGTTTGCTCGCCCTACATCTCTGTAAAGACTTTATCGATCACAAAACCATAAATCTCCGCAAACATTGGAGAGGTGATGACGACCACCACCAAGAAATCAGGCAACCCCCCAAACAAAACGTGTCTGTATACTCCTGGTCAGCCTGTCAACGAAACGAGTCCGCGGCCAACGTCTCAGGCTTCAGGGCCCTTCCCGAGTCTACGAAACAATTTCTCTTCTATAAACACTGTCGTCATTTCCCCATGCTGCTGGACGTTCCCAACAAATGTGGAGGAGCAGACCGATCTGGAGAAGTCTTTCTTCTGCTGGTCATCAAAAGCTCCCCGTGGAATTATGAACGCCGTGAGGTGCTGCGTAAAACCTGGGCTCACGAGAGGATGTACAGCGGAGTGTGGATTCGAAGGGTCTTCCTTACAGGAGTGTCCGGCGACGGCTTTGAGCAGGAAAGACTGAACAAACTGCTGAAGTTGGAGCAGCGAGAGCACAATGACATCCTGCAGTGGGACTTCAGTGACACCTTTTACAACCTGACCCTGAAGCAGACCATCTTCTTGGAGTGGATGGAAAGAAACTGTCCAAATGCCCGCTTCCATCTGAATGGTGACGATGACGTCTTTGCCAACACCGACAACATGGTCGACTACCTCCAAAGCCTGCAAGGCAATGATGGGAGTAAGCATTTGTTTACCGGCGATGTGATTCAGAATGTGGGACCCATTCGATCTCCATCGAGTAAATACTTTGTCCCAGTTCAGGTTCAAGAGTCAAACAAATACCCTCCTTACTGTGGTGGAGGGGGCTTCCTGCTGTCTGGCTACACAGCTTTGTCAATATACAACATGTCGAAGACCATACCCCTTTTTCCAATCGATGATGTTTACATGGGGATGTGTCTCGCCAAAGCAGGACTGAGGCCTTATTGGCATATGGGAGTAAGGACGGCAGGACTGCGCATTCCTTCCCGCAGACTGGATGAATACCACCCTTGCTTTTACAGGGAGATGTTGTTGGTACACAGATTCCTTCCAGCTCAGATGTATCTGATGTGGCACAGAACGCATGATCCAAATCTAAAATGCACTTCAAGAATAGGCTTTGACAGCGCACCACGGCCTGGGGGGCTATAACGACCATTGTTAAATGTTTGTGTTGTGTTTTCTACATTTATATGAGTGACGCCTGCTGGAAGTGACTTGATTTGTCCCTTGGTTTTCACTTTTGAAATGTGGATTGACTCATTGCTTTTAAATTATTTGGTTTTATTTGTTCTTTCTTGAGATGTGCATCAGTGGATGAACTTGCCCACCAAAGAGACGGGCATATTTCTGGCTGCCTGATGCTCAATTTTTTGTTTGTTTTTGTGTGAACCTTTTTGTTCACCTGTTGATCGACCCATGCTGATGCCACTTTTCTCCCTTGTGGCAGGTTTTGTTTCCAATTTGTCTCCTGCTGCTGTGCCTTGGTAACAGACTGTTCGTTTCTGCCTACGATTTAGTGCCATCAAGTGGTGAGGTTACAGACTGCATCAAATTCAGTACCAAAGTCCCTCAATCGTAACCGAACAACTTGTAAAAGTTGTTTTAGTTCATGTTGTTCCTTTAGCCTTATAGCAAGCTTGGTGGGAGAGGACCTCCGTAAATATAACCTATGTATTGCAGGAGTTGCAACATGTCGGAGCGAGAGCCTTCCTCACATGGCTTCAACCTCAAGCCTCGAAACTCTCATGCTGACCATTTCTTGGGTCGATCCGTGTAGTAAATTTACAGTGAAGAACCACTGATGATGTTTTACATTGTATCACTTTAAAAGTGACCTTAGGATCCATAAGCAATCGATGTATAGACAGTGTCATGTTCATAGATTGATAGTTTTACACATTTCTTTTATCCTGATTTGTCTTCTAAATGTAAAATGGCAAAATCGTGCTGTGAAATGCTGTGGACACCCAGAAGTTTTCTGTGACATTTCAGTGGTCCACTGCAGTTTGGAGGCAATTTTGTTTTTTAAATCTTTAAGTTCATTGCTCAACAAAAAATGTTTCAAAGGGACCTTATCTTGTAGCTCAAAGTGAGCGTTTTGACACTTGGATTAGATAATTCAATGTATTGACGACAAAGATATCTCTTCTGCGTTTGTGTTTCTATTTACCTTGAATAGATTTATGAAGAATATGTCATTCGGGCGGGTTAGTTGATCTAACTACAACAATAGTTAGATCAATGAAACGGCAGCCAGCTTCTTTATTCATGAAGCTTGCAGGTTGCTTAACGCTCTGCTATGAGGAAACAAACACGAACCCATAGTTCCAAGCTGACTGGCACAAATGATCCAAAATTTGTACTTGATTACTTTTGCAAGTTCCTTTTTTTTTTTTTTTTTGAGAAGCAGTGGATTTATTCCATTTGTTGCTACAGAAGAGCGAGTTGGTTGGGGAACGTAAATCTTTCTAATCTGTTGAAAGGAAAGGATTCATTAAGGGAGGATAATAATACACTGCTACAAAACAGCAGATGGAGACCATCAACACATAATAAAGGTGAGCTGACATTGATTTATGGATGCCAGTCCATCACAGGTACTGTGAATGCAAGATAATGTTGCTAAGCCAGGCATTTTTCACGTTTGTTGTCTGGAGGAATGACTTTGCCAGAGATGAACTTCTCCTAATATGCAAATGCGAGCAGCGGCCTCCATAGTCGTCAGTGCCTGGCCATTGTTGGACATTTTCCTATATATTGATGTGGGCAGTGAAAACTGCTCTATAACTATTATTTGATGAGAAGAAAGTAACAAGCACACAATAAATTCAATAATTGCACGTGTCATTGATTCTGTGGTAGCAAGCAGCAAATGCATTGAACATAATGTTTATTTTCCTCTGAAACTTCAGCTCATTAAGCTGACTTATTAACTTCTATGGTCAAGTACAAGAGGTATTTCATCGAACATTTGCTATGAAAGTGAAACTAACATTACTGAAGTTGTTCTGGTCCTTCTTGGATACGGCAGCTCAGGGCGTCAAAATGTACACAGACTGATGTTTTGTTGCAAATCTAAGATCTCTTCATCTTTAAACCTGATTAAAAAACACTGAAGCTGGCACACATGGAGTGACATTTACATTTTCACATCTTTAAAGCTCCTCGGCTATGTTTCCATGATTAAGACTTTTATCCTAATGAGTTCTGGATTTTTTTTTTCAATGTAAAACTTAGTCAAATGTTAGTTCAATATATATTTTACACTTTAAAAAAAGAAGAAAACAACTTTTCATCAAACCTTTGATCCTTCTTGATGCTGCTCAGTTAAAAAAAAAAAATGTGATACTGTCACGGAAATGTAAATTAAAAGTGATGCCTTGTTTCACCTCCAATGATCAAAAAAAAAAAATAATTCTGCTGACATTGTATCAATGGTTATTTTTTTCACTGACAGTTGATAACCGTTATATATTAAACTGATTTTTCCAGCTACACCAAAGCTGAATGCACCAGAGTTTGTTTATTAGTTTGCAACAGTGGATCTTTTTTTTTGGGGGGGGGGAGTTATTGCTCAATTGTTTAAACTGGAATGTAGTTCATAATCATTAGTGAATAAAAAGACTAGCAAAAAGTTTATCAGGTACAGGAAACATGCAAGTTATGATGAAGCTTTTAGCCTTTCGTGAAACGCTGATATTTTGAGTCACTGGCTGTTCAGGTTTGGGCATTTCTGTTTGATTATGAACCAACGTATTGGATCGTTATTGTCAAGGTTCATGCTTCAAATACCAAACTTGTGGTTCACAATAGTTAGATCAATGAAATGGCAGCCACCAAATATCGGCATCAAGCAAATGTAGATATTATACAAACGTAAAGGACCAGCTTTTTCTGGTTTTTTTTGTGTTTTTTTTAACTGCAGCCTGACTGTATTGCGTTCAACCACCGCCTGGGAGTTTTTCCTCCTGAATGAATGTCACCTGTCCTAATTACACTAGTCGCATAATAAGTGTAAAAAGTGAGATCAAGTTTAAAATCATAACATGAGATGATGAGTGTTTTAATAATCACAGCAATAGGAAACTGTCAAATTTCATTGTTTCTATGACAGACTATAATCTATGTGTGGACCTCGTTTTAATGGATTATTCTACAGAATACATTTATTTAACTGTATATTTGTACTTTCCTATACTTTGTTGCTGTATCATTCTTATATGTGAATATTGAGTCAATTTTGAATATCATCTCATTCATTATTGGTTGTCTCCCAAACAATATATTTAAATTGGCTCAAAATGACCACCAGCATTGCTTGTTTTGATATTTTTTCTTCTTTTAATTATTCTTATGTAAAATGTGTGTTGAAGGGATATTGTGGTATCCACAGTGCTGCACAATTTGTTATTTTTTTTTGCAAAAATGTCTCAGGGTTAATTCATCTTTTGGATTTAGCTGTTGGATTATCATTATTTGCATGGACTATTTATATGTATTACAACAACAAATTAATGTTTGTGCTTTAAAGCAGAAATAAACTGAAGTGATTCTTTATGTTGAGTGAATTTATACTGCAAAGATTGTTGTTTTGCGTAAGTTTACTATTAAACTGCTTTAAAATGAAATTGTTTGTGGTACAACTTGTATTAATTGCTTTCCATTCACATTTTTATTATATATATATATTTCTTGCACACCTTAAGGTGACAAAGTGAACCATACTCCCAAAGCTATAAAGAATCATTTCCTGGAAGTATCTTCCATCAAGACACGTGGAGTTTGGCTCAGTAAAATTCAACATGTAAATGGTTTTCTTAATTTTTTTTTCTTTCCCATTTTATAAGGTAGATTTTCTCAATACATTAAATCAGAGAGTACTTGTCCAATTAAATGTTGTCTAAAGGAAACAAATGACTGAACAAACACATCTGTAAAAATCAACTGTTTTTATTCCAAGATTATAAAGTAATGAAATATACAAGTTTGTTGCTCGTGGTAATTGTATGTAAGCAGCACAAATGTCACTGAGGACAATCCATGATGAAAAAGAGCCACCATTGGGGGGGTGCACGTCTCGAGGTTATCAAAAGACACGGTGACATCTGAAGTAGTTTGTTCGCTTTTGGAGAATTTAACAGTTTGACATCAGAAGAAAACTTGCCTTGGATGTAATTCATGCCTACATGGACACAACACATGCACTGCACATCTAGGTGATAGTACTGTAAATAGCTCCATACATTCTAACATCAGCAGGTCAGTTTTTACAGGCTGCCTCGAATGACGAAGTAGCAATATGGTAGTATAGAGTCCGTCTCCGGTGCGACACTTTCACTGTGACTGAGACGCTCTCGATTACAGTTCATTGTGACTGAAACGACGCACTGATGCAGTCATACATTTAATGCTGCTGAGAATCCCTAAACTGCTCAAGACACATTTACAAGTGATTACGATTCAATTATACAACACAGTCATTTCCGATGCTTTTAACAGAGAAGAACCCAACAAATCCACATGAGCAAGCATTACAACAGAATAAGAATAAAACACAATCCTAAAGAGTAAGCCATGATCTGGCTGTAAATTACACTGTGGTTGCATAATCATAAACTGAACGCAAACTTTGTAACAATCCAAAATGAGGGAGATCACAGATGATCTTTAATGAGGGTTTTTGTAGGTGAAATATTCAGCCCAGTCATAAATTAATTGATTTTAGACAGTGACTATGATTTATGATTATTCACAAAAACTTACAATCCATAGAAATGTTCACGACCGAAGTGACACTGGGCTGATGCCAAAAGATAGATTTCCAGTTTCACACAGTGGTAAAATAAGACTCCCCCTCAACCGTTTGTCTTTGAGACAAAAGTGATTCTTGATAAGCTGCCTTTATTTGTCTCGTGGTGGTATATTATATATATATATGACTCACATACAGGAAGGCGCAGGCGTATTGACGCAAGATGTTGTGGCTGATACCACTGATTTAGTAGACGTTGACACATTTATCGGCGTGCACGTGTGTACAAGTCCACGTTGCACAGTATATCACGTAGTTCCTAAACTCATAAGATAAGTGAAGCTGCATGTTGCTGAAAAACGGTAGATCGTTCAGAGGTCAACAAATTATGGGACAATGGTCAATCCTTATGGGACCACGCCAGGCCTCCTATCCATGAGGCTGCATGTGGTTCTTCTTCAAAACACACTGCTTGTTCAATTAAATAGTTTGTTCATTGGCCAACATCTCTGGTTTCTTCAGCCTCCACTCATCCGATCCTCCAATCAACACTAAACAGGCGTCGACGGCAAATAAGTTGTTTTTTGTTGTGACAGAACATGTTTTGTAGTAATCTGACCCTTCGCTCTGTTGCTCATCACCCAATGTCATGTCAGTCCTACGCGTGGCGTTGAAATGAGAAATGCCAACAAGAGAGATTGATTTGTACAAGCAGCCCAGGCATTCTACACCAATGGATTTCATGATGCCACAAAGTGATAGTCATTGTTTCACCAGCATTAAATATAGCGGTTTTAAAATGGTAAAATACAAGTAAAAACAAGAGCAGAAGAATAAAGCAAATGTCAAAAAAAGCGGATTCCAGCAAAAAATGTAATCATTTTTAAACATGTCATTGTGACGTTTTTTTATTTTTTTTATTTGATTCTTTTCACTGTGTCCAGCACATTTCAGAAAAAAAACTTTCTTTGCGGTCACCATAATGTATCTTGTACAGACAAATGTTGACATCAGCAGGTTTAACAGTTCTTTTCTGTTCAGTTGTGTCTATTTTGTTTACTATTGTCATATATTTACATGATATAATGCATGGTTATATTTCAAAATGCTAAAACTTTCTGACAGTAGTTTTAGTTTTTAATGGATGATGTTATGGATATATACATGCATATAAGCTGATATTCTGTAGGTATATATTTTCTTCATCTGCTAATATTATATATTTTAGTTTCCTTAATAGCCAAATACAAGTCCGCCTGTCAGAGTTAAAAATAAACAAACAAACAAACACTTTTTCTTTGAGATTTTACATTTTTTTTTTTAAAAGCAATGATATTTTACATGATTTTGTTACATTCTGTGTTGGTAAATGTTCAATTATTTGCCATTAATATGTCAGCGCAAATCTATTTCTTCCTCTCATGATGTCAGTTCCTCTAACATCAACTGAACTTTACCCGGGACAGTGAACAAAGTCTAATCGTCCACCGTCGCTGCTCTTCAGCGTGACGCTCCTCCTCAGCCTTTGGAGTTTTCTCTTTCGTCCTGCATGATGGTTTCTATTTGGTTTCCCAGAGTGGAGAAACACGGCCGGTCGTCGAATTGGTACATCCAGCATTGCTTCATCAAGCTGTACACCTAAAAACCCCAAAAAAAAGGTTTTTAGGAAAAGTCATGTGTGATCATGACATTATGAAAGCAGTGAGGCAACATGAAAGAAAGAATCTTTGAAATGAGACGTAGAAAAGCACGAGCACACCTTGGGGGGACAGGTTGGGGGAACCGGCAACCTCCAGTTGTTCTTCAGAATATTTGCCAAATGCATTGAGATTGACGTTCCTTGCACACTGTGGCCGATCTCCTGCATGAACAGCTTTAAAAGGACGAGGCAATTTTTAATCAAAGATAAACTGAAGCACATGTTTTTGTTTTTGTTTTTAAATTGCAACGACGGTAAACGTTCTTACTCGCTTTGGGTTGCAGTTTGTGTCACAATGGGAGAAGAGCTCGTGAAGAACGACGCCAAAACTCCAGACGTCGGATTTGTGGGAGAAAATGGACTCGTTGATGGACTCTGGCGCGTACCTGCGTCAAATAGCACGTGTCGGGATATTAAACCAAAACAATCTGTCGTGAAGTGAATGACATGTGTTTTGTGTACGAGAACCGACATCTCCGTTTTGCTTCGATTTGATTTTCACCACAGTGTTTATAACAATATACAATGAAACTGTCTGCGGACTTTAGTGTCTGTCAATCTAAAGAGACCCACCAGAAGATGGGGCTCTCTCCAGGATGTGTGACTCGGTAATATTCCTTGTCGAAAGGAATAACTTTGGTCAGCCCAAAATCTGCAATTTTCACCAGCGATTCGCTGGCCACCAGAATGTTTCTGGCTGCGAGGTCGCGGTGCACATAACGCAGGGTTTGAAGATACTCCATGCCCTGTGAAGACGAAACACAGGAAGAAAGGAATAACTGTCATTTTTTAATTTTCTGAGCCTTGTGGACGTACCGTATCGCAAACCTACTTTGTCAAGTGTAGACATAGATATCTAAAGCTAGATGTACTGTCTATACACTCCTTAGATCAATTTTTTTAGTAGCTCCTCAATGTTAAACCGGCATTCCTGTAACACTAAGATGACCACAATATGCGCAGTGTGAGATACTGTATCTCACACAAGGTGTGGGAACTCTCTCACGTCTCATTTCTATTGCAAAGCACTAAATAATGCTGGAATAAACTCAAGTCCCAGGGTACATCAATGGTATTTTGATAAGATTTACAATTGTAGGTGTTGATCTTTACGCATATATTATATGGTTGAAAGGGCCGAAGTACGTCATCTTATGCTCTATTACAGTAAAGCACAACACTGCCTCTTTCAATTCAATTTCCTGCACGGACTGTTCTCCAAGTCAAGGTACGTTTCTTCAATTTGTAATAAATCCAAAGGTGCAGAGGTGAGACTCGTCTCACAGTTTTGTATTATGTGCAAAGGTACAAGGTTTTCCAACATCTGTATTTTGATTATGTTCCAAAACTTTTCAATATTCAGCTGGATCCAGGCTCTGTTCTCATTATTTTTGGACATTCGGAGCAATTCCGTGCTTCTCAATCCCGTCTCCTCTCATGTGGTCTCATGTGCGCTAAGAACCTACATCTTGAGATGATTTGATTTATTTTGAAGGACAAATTGGAATCTTTAAAGAAAAAAAAGATATTGTAACACCGTTGGTTAGCAGATGGATTGAAAACTTGGTTTTATTAATGTATTAATCTGTTTTTGTGCCCTTTTCTTGAACGTTTTGGCAAAAAGAAGCTATGACATCATTTAAACCGATGTGTAGCTGTTGCTTAGCTTTTTAATCAATTTGAAATGAGGAATTAAAAATAATAAAGATTTGCAATTGTATATGAACAACAATTTAGTAGATAGCTGTTGACTATTAATGTCATTATGTGTCTACATCTAATCAGTTTAATGTGAGATGCTTTCATTGCTAAAAAAATAAATACGTATTTAATTATGAAAGGAGTTGCATACCTAGACTCCACCGCAATACTTTGTGCATTAATATATGTATATTATTTATTTCGTTCTTTAACACTTATATGTGTGTTAAAGAAAAAAGAAGAAAAAACACCTGCAGAAGACAACAGACAACAAGCAGTGGAAAGTTGTCAACGAAGCAGAAGACTCATTCCATACTAAATGACATAAAAACCGTTAATTAATGCTAAAGAAAGCAGCTATTGTCAAAATCATCAAGAAAAGCCGAGATGCTCTGAACATAACAGGAAGTTTGAGTCACTAATTATGCCCATAAAGTTTCTTACCTTACAGATCTGCGAGGCAAAGAGCAGCATCAGCCTGACACTGGTGTTGTGTCGGTTATTATCCATGTAGCCAATGAGGCTGCCGTGGGGCAGATACTCCATCACTAAACTCATACTGAGGCGACCTGTGAGCAGCAAATATTACAATTTCAAGAGTTACATATAAAATAATAGCAACCAAAGAGAGAGAAAAAAAAACTTCTGTGGCAATAAGGAACAAAAAAACTAGCATTTTGAGGAATAGCTTCAAATCAAGTGATAAAAGGGTTCATGAACACACTTTACAGTGTAATTTCAGGGTTGTTACGTACATTGTGAGAAGATTTCTCAACGAGACTCAAAACACTTCACAATATAGTGACTGAATTTTAATGACAGGTCACAAGCTGCTGTGGGTAAACGTGGAAGGTGGCATGAGAGGTTGCATTTCTGCTTGTTCTGCAAGTAACTTGTTCTTACGTCATCATAAAAATCAGGCCAGTTTGTGAGAGAATTGGTTGTCTAATATATTCTATTAATGTACATTACCAAGGAGGACTAGTTAAGGTTACAAGTCACTTCTTTAACAAGTGGGGGAGTCCCTTTACTGCCGTTTAATCCTTTAAGGTTATAATGACCATTTAGATAAATGAACTGACGTTGTCTCAATCAGCGTGATACATTAATTGACTTCTGACGGTATCAACAGTCCAGCACGTGTTTTCATTTCAAACTAATGTATAGCGCAGAGAGCATCTTTTTCGTCTTACCCATGCTGTAACACACGCCTCTGTATTTGACGATGTAGTCACAGTGTAAGACACTGAGCATGTTCACCTCCTTCTGGAAATCGTCCAGGGTCGACTGCTTGTTGGGCTGCAGCCTCTTCACAGCCACCAGCTCACCAGTGTTGTCACCCAGCGGGTCGTACCGACACAGCTCCACATTGCCAAAGTTTCCCTGTTTAAAGTCACATGGTGACGCCCCAAAAATCAAAAAAATACACCTCCGTGTGTGTGTGTGTGTGTGTGTGCCTACTCGGATAATGCAACTTTGTCTTTCATCAGATGAGTCTTATCTGGAGACTCCAGCTGACCCTCTGTGATATTTTGGACTATTTTGGAATTTTGCAACAGAAACTTTTCAAGTGATTATTGTTTCACACTTACTTTTCCCAGTGGGGAGATGTAACGAAGATGTCTTTCCTCAAACAAAGCCTGGTTGTGAGGAACTGGGCTGAGAGCTTTCCACGCCGGGTTCTGTGTGACAGGCTCAGTCGAGTGAAGGATCTCATAATCTTTAGTGAAAGAAACTTCATTGATAAACGTACTTCCTTTCGTGGGGAAGCAGAAGAATTCTACATCCATACATTCAAATTATCGGAGGTCGGAAAACCATTCTCCTGCTGAGGGATTGTTTGTATTTTGAAAAGAGACTTGAAAAAAACACTAATGAAAACATTATTTTTGTGCACTTTTACATCTCTCGTTTTGTATTTGTCTTGTGGGTTTTGCATTGATTTGAAACCCGTGGGCCTGTACTGTATACCTCTCACTCTGCAAGCAAATTCATTCAATAAACTAGAATGTGAGCATCAATATCTATTAGAGGCCTGCATTTATATATGGATATATGATACATATACTGAAACACACAAAAAAAAAAGATGACTAATGAAATATAACAAAGTATAATCCTGAACTGAACTATTTCACAATCCTATAGTGTGGGGTGATTTGCAGCTCAGTGCACCAAGCATCATTACCTGAAGTGATAAGACTGTTGAGTTGACGGATTATACTGCGACAGGAAGGTCTGAGAGCCGCCTGGTAGTCCATACACTGACTGATCAGATCTGCCAGCTCAGCCCACTGAGAGGGAGGCAACTTCTGGAAACTCTCATAAAACTGCCGTTTCTGCAAAAGATAAAAGCATTAGCAGCAGCATCAATTATTAACTATACTGTCCCAGTGGATAGTAGTTGCCCCCTTCATGTTGTGAGCAGAAGAATAAACCAGGAGAACATTAAGATTTATTAAATATGAACACTGGTTGAGTTTCAGTTGTCTTTATACTGAATCATTAAGTCGTAAACATCAGTCAAATTACATCTCCAACCTCTAAATCACTGGCATCTATTATAAATGTGTTATGTGTTACTGCAGCCCAATTTCCATGATGGAATCCATCTGATGCTAAAGAATGAGACCTAACCAATTTCTCCAGAAGCCTCGAAAAAACGTCATTCAATAACAAAGTTATATTAAACTGACAGTATAAATTGTTTTATTATGATAAATATTTAATAAATAAATTTATTGTAGCCTGATTAAAACAAAGAAATATATTCTCCTCCCATACTTTAAAAACTACTGATGAATAGAACTTACATGAACTACAGGAATTCATCCAATGAGTGAGAAACACTAACGCCGCAGGTCATAAAGTCTCTAAACTGCAGCCTCTGTGCCACGGTGGTAAAGCTTGGTAACTTTGCCTACAGACATCTAGATACTTTTGAAACCTCAAACTCCAGTCACCATTGAGATTCGCTTATCAGAGAACCGAGGTTTGGTACCTGGTGTAGGTCCCAGCCTTGCAGCGGTGAGTTTCCATTGTTGAAGATTTCCCACACGGTGGCGCCAAAGCTCCACTTGTCACATTCAAGGGTCAGGCCGTCAGGAGCATCCAGTACCTCAGGAGCCACCCAGGGAATCCTGTCCAGGATAACTCCAGGAAGAAAAAAACAACTTGTATATACAGTGTATGGTTTTCAAAAAATATACACTGGGGGCCTTTATATAACCGTTAGAAAAAATTGTTTTTTCAGCTTTACCATCAGTGCCGAGCATGGCCACACTGATGCCTGGGTCGCTCAGCTTGACAAAAGGAGTGATGCCCTGCGACTGATCGCCTTCTCTGGCCAGAAGCAGGTTTTTGGCACATATATTGCCATGAACAATGTGCTTCTCTTCCTGTAAGACATTTAACAATGTAGTAGAGAAAACCTTCAGGCCTAAACCATGCAGATTTGTTTTGTAATAATGATGACTTCTCAAAGAAAGACATTATAAAAAAAAGAAAAAGGGAATTCTGACAACATCCATTGGTTATACCTCACCACGCAAGAAACTACAAAGCCAATGCTGCTGCAGACGGGTTTTTTTTCTACACGAGTAAATCTTCCTTTACCAGAAAGTTGAGGGCAGATGCAAGTTGTTTGGCGACATCAAGTTTCCAGCTCACTGACACAGATCTCCCTCGCTTCAAGTAGAGGTCGAGGGCCCCATACTTGACAAACTCCTGTACCATGATGTCTGCAGAGCACAGAGAGGTTTGTTTCTTCAGCTGTACTAAAAACCAAAACAGAGTCTAAAACACCCCCACTGAGGAGAAAACTGGGGTCAGATGAGGACTTTTGCCTTTGTTTGACACTGTGGTGTTCTCGGCAAATACCCCGTTGACTGGTTTAACAACAAATTCTCACTTTGCACTCAGTTTAACTTATAATCGAGTTGAAGAAAAGATGCTCTAGAAACTGAATCTCAGCAGTTATTGAAAGAAATTAGTGAATGAATTAAAGGCGAAGCAGCAATAAAACATCTGAGACAAACTACCAATGTGAACAGCTGGCTTTTAAGAAAGAAAATTATTGTTTATTTAAGTCTGCTAATACATCCTACATACTGAGGACAGGCTAATATTAAGTACAGCTAGATATTGGTTTGCTTCTCCTCCAGTAAACAGTAGTTTAGTAAATTTAGAAATCAAGATAAATGCTTGAGATCATTTCTCGCAACCACTTCAGTGCAGAAAGACATCACATCTGCTAAAACAGTTTTAACCATACAAGAAAAGTAGCTATGAATAGAAATGTTATTATGCCATTTGAATATGACAATAATAATCCCACTGCTTCACCAGCCTTAAATAATGGCGTGTCACATTTTAGAAAAGGTTAAAACCACATATTAGGCAGTATCTTAAACTTAAACAGCATACAGTAAAGTCTTTCTCAACTCACTTTGTACTCCATGAACACTGACGCCGTAGACAAGGAGGAGGTGTTTGTGGGAAATCTGACTCATCAAGCTGGCAGACTCAAAGAATGACTGCGACAAACGACGTGGGATAAAAAAACAAACAAAAAAAAAACCATGTTTACACGACAAACACTTGTCAAGTCTTTCAGTATCCAGCAAAAACAAACTTCAAAAAAGTTTTGTGTTGTGGTGACCCACCTCCCAGCAGTTCTTGTGACCAGCGTCGAGCTCTTTGAGCAGCACCTCGGTCGTGTGTTTCTCCCCATCACGGATGTCACTTTTGTGGCCTTTATAAATCCGAGTGAAGGAGCCTTGTCCAAGGCTTTCATCCTACCGGGGAGCATTTATACACATACACTGATGTGTGTATATATATATATATATATATACACACAAACTATGACAGGTTCATTCGCTTTCATTTCTGAAATATTTTGCCAAGTGTCAGACTATTAGACAAAGAACCATTCTCAGAGGGCAGGACAGGTACAGGAGCTGCCGCGTCGACACTGACCCATTTCAAGTCTTCGTATTTGATCATGTGGAACTGGATGTGACTGAACTGATTTCTCTCTGGTGCTGGAGACCCGTGAGGTTCTACAGAGCTGCCGTTGCGAACGATGATCAGATTGGTCAGCTCTTTGGGAACAGAAGAAATAATAGTATCAGTTTACAATGGCTGTGAACAGTGGACATTTATCACATCAGCATATATGACTATATGAATGAACAGCCACAATAAGCTCAAAGCCTGGGTTTGGTCTTTGTTTTGTACTTTGGCAATTTACCTATTTCAGCAATTGAATACAGAGTCGCAACGCTGAGTGTTAAAAAAAAAAAAAACCATAGTCAATAGCATCATGGTCAAAATCAAGTTGTGTAAATCAGGAGTGATTTTTCAGTATTTGGTGGGTGTTGTGTTTAATTTCAGAGCCGGGACTCACACAAGCATGTCGCTTTTAGTTTCCCACCATCTGAACTATTAGGAGCTGCTAAAATGCCCGGCTTATTTAAATCAAGGCTCACAGCATCGTTTACTGCAGCTTTCCAAGAAATCAGATACATTTCTTATTAAATAAATAAATAAATATTGTCTCTGTTTACTGTCAAGGAATAGATCACAATAATTCACTTAACATTAAAACAAAGTTGTTGTTTGGTTGAATTTAAACCTTTAAAACATGTGTGCAAATGTCTTTTTTTTCTCTCATTAAAAAAAGAAAGTATTTTCATCTCCTGGTGAGTGTTGCAGTTGCTCCCTTCCTTGACCATCACTGTAATGCGACAGCTGCCTTTTTATTCCGTATCTCCTGCCTTCATATGTTCCTCCTGCCTATTGATGACCCCCATAAATCCTACCTGTCCCCAAATGATTACCCTTCTCCTCTAGCTCTACGAGAGATCCCAAACAAGTTGATGGCATTGTCACGTCATGGGTCAAACACTTGGGGGACGTACCTTTGGGTCGAGGCGGGCAGCAGCATCCCAACGTGACAGGCACTTCAGCCAGCAGCAGCTTGTGGTTCTGATAGTAGCTGGTGAGGGTCCTCAAGCTGGGGAATGATTTGTGGACTCCAGGAAGTGTGTATTGATCATTTTTAATGATGAGGCAGTCTTTATAATCGAGTCCAAGCGGGGTCTGTAGATATAAGCATATGTTTATTTCTATGAGATTATATAGAATGTGGGTTTTAGTGAGATGACCTTGGTTCACTTAGCGGAAAAGGTCATCTGTCAATCATAAAGTTTGATGCTCTGTCTCTCCCTGTCCATATGTCCAACTGTGTCTGGGCAAAATACTGAACCCTAAAATAAAACAACATAAGAGCCTCCTCTGGATAGTGGTACACTTACATATAATGGTGTTTACTTTCCAGGCTTTCCTGGCTACCGCTATTATTACTTTTTTATTTTCTTTATTGCATCTGTGCAACACAGAAAACTGAAAAGCATCAGCATTTCTAGCCATGCATAAAACACGTAGCTGTATCTAGAACATTCTTGCAGAATGTATTCCAGTTTAGTCAAGCGTCTTTGTGTCTTTACCTGAACGCAAACCGTGAGAAAGAAGTTGTCATAGATTTTGGGACTTCGTCGGAGTACAAACGCACCGCCTTTGGGTCCAGACTTTTTCAACTTGCTGACCGCAAACTCTGATCTGAATAGGTAAAATAAGAAATGACTATATTTGAGTGGCGGATGTGAAATATGGTTGCGCCAGGATAGGTATTTGTCAAAGTGACTCACGTGATCGGGCCATGACAGTGGTTCTTGATTCCTTCCAGAATACTTGGTGGGGCAATGTCTTGACAGAAGAAGTGACTGGAGTCGGTGGTCAGTCTGAAGTATCCGTCAACAAGGGACACAAATGACAGTGCCTCCTTGAGAGTCTGGAACATGGCTTCCTGTCATGTGAATTATGGCGGGGAAAGCACAGATTTCCGAATTCAATCAAACAATTTGAGAAAATACATGTGTAATTGTAGTTTCAGTGACGAGGGAAAAACCTTTGTGAGGTTTTTACCAAGCATCTGTCGTCTTTGCGTGTTATTGAAACCATTCTGCTGTCCTGGGGAACTTGCTCATGACACACCCTCTTCATACTGATGTCTATGACTTCTTGGAAATCACAGAAGGTCTGCCAGTCCTAGAAAGGAATGGTATTTGTGGTTTTTAGGTTACCTTGACCTTTGGGATTCCCCTGTAAGGCTCAAAGTGTCTGAACTGTTATACATTGTCTGAAAAGTAGCAAGAAGTATAATAACAGTTAGCGTACGAGGGTAGTGCCCTCATAGTATAACTTTAAATTAAACATGTTCTTACCAGGTCACCGTCGGACTCTTCACTCCCACTCATCTGAATTCCCGTTTCCCCAGTGACTCGCACAAGAGAGAAAGGCGGATTTGGTTGTGAGGAGGAACGATTAACGCGGAAGGTTTCACTCCCGACTGCTGGTACGATGCCCGCCAGTTCAATCAGGTACTTTAGTTTCAAGCTGCATTCATCAACCGGGCAGTTGCTGAGTTTCTTTAGGAAACACTTGAGAGTGTTTCGGATCCGATACCGATCCAGCCGGTTTCGTCTCTGGATGTCGTGGCGATGTGACTTGGGAAGGCATGACTTGTAGCTGAAGAAGTAGAAGAAGAAACATACTGACCGTGAGGATTTTAGATTAAGATGGTTAACCTGATAGTCTGTGACAATGGGGAAAAAAAAATTGGTTGAGATTGGTATGGAAGGCAAATACAAATGGTGAATACATTCTGTCAATCGGTGTAGTAATTGAGATAAACTTTGCACTATGAATACCTGACAGTCTTGCAGAGCTCCTTTATACTCCGACGCTGCTCTTTGGCCATTCTCCACAAGTCCAGCACCGCAAGGCCGAGGCATTCTTCTTGGGTGCTCAGTGGTGGAGCCACTCCCGCCTCGCTTGCAATAAAGTCACTTCGCAGCTAAGTATAGAAATAAAGGAATTGTCTTTATTGTATGGATAATGCATGGAAAATGATTCTGAGTACCACAAAACACTGAAAACGCTGAAAATATATGACAATTTTCAAGTTCGTTCTGAAAAATGTTCTGTTTAACTCTCGAGTACTTATTAAGGTTCTTTTATGGGATTATCTTGGATTAATTATATTTCAGTCTTAGATCTAACTTAATTGATGAACTGTATTGAAGAACCTTGAAGAAGGTTCACAAATTCAAAATCATTTGTATTTTTCTTTTGCATTCTTCCAAAGATTTCTTATGTAAATACACTTCCTGAATGATTAACAGTGTCTTTATTCCTCTGAGTGGATGTTGGTTTATTTAAAAAAATTTAAATGTTCTTAATGATTAACAATGTATTTTACCTGAGCAAATAGATAATCAATGACACTGTAGTCGAGCACTGGACTGATTCTATCTCTGGTCAAACCGTAGCGATATGATGCCCTTGGTCCTCGTCCAAACCAGTTTCCAAAGAAAAACCTTCACACACACACACACACACACACACACACACACACACACACACACACACACACACACACACACACACACACACACACACACACACACACACGACTTTTAAACCATGGAAGCAATGTCCTTACATAATATCTGCTGTATAACAGCTGCATACAACATTTTCCTGATGTCAAAAAAATGCATGTCTGATGATTTTTTGACCAACCTGACTCGAAACTGAACATGCAAGTTTTCATCTGAGTCAAACACGTGAGATGGAGGATACCAAAAGGAGAGATCAGCAGATGCCAAGCCAAAAAGACTGAGGTATACTGGTAGGATCCCTGCAAAAATGAACAAAATCAATGAATGCTGATGGAGTTGAGCAGTCAAATAGTCATGATTTAGTTCTGCCCAGTGGCCTCTCATGGAGACGAGATGTCTGAGGACCGCTAATGGCTGAGCTGATGAAGCAGAAGACAAAAATAAACAACAGTTGACTTTTGGTAAAGTATACACAGTAAAACAGCTGGAATGTTTCAGGAAGTCCATTGTACAAATAAGCTTGTATAACTAAAAGGTTACACTTCCCAACATATTGAACTTATCTAATTTTAAAAAGAATCAACAATTCTGCACTTGGTTTCGTCCTCGACCACCACCAGATTGTCACCAAGCCCCTCCCACTTCATAATCTACTTACAAAGTGCATGAAAACGTGTGTTTGGAAGGCAATTCCTTTGTGGTAACAATACATCTAATACCTTTTCAGTAACATACTTTTCAGTCACGTAGTAACTCCAGTGTTATTGACCTTATTTATTTCCATTTTATTCATTTGAAATTAAAATTTTTACTGCTGGGGAATATGTTTTGGTACAAAGGTACATATGAATGGAAATGTAGTATTTTGATTATTCTATGATCGTGATGTGATCACGCAGTTGGCGCACTGGTTAGAGCAAGATAATAATCATTGTTATCCAGAATGTCAGGTCCACAGTGCATCTTAGCCTGTGTGCTCATTGTGTGACTGGTTCCAGATTCCCTGAGGTCTGGTAACTAACTAACTAACTAACTAACTATCTAACTCTCTCATATTTGGCGCTATATAGATAAAATATAGTATAGATAGTAAGTAACGTTTTGGTGGTGCCAGTGTGGAGTTGTCGGGTGGCATCTTTTTCACTGGAATAACAAGGCCTGTCATTACTGGATGCAGTCATGACAGTAAGACAAAAAGAACATGGAGGACCAAAGTAAAGAATCCCAGCATTTCAGTAGAAGGAGTCCAGTCATGGAAGGATTTAGACAAGGACACAAAAGTTCCCGATACACACAGTAGATTAAAAATAAAAAGTGATTAAAACAAGTTTACTATGAAATGTTAAATAGGACAGTCAAAGTGCTTATTTGTCTTTTTATTCTGTTGTTTGGGTGATTGTTATAGTTTGTTGTTTTGTTTTTTTTAGTTTTTTTGAGAAATATAACTGCCGCAATTGAGAATGGCTATGTAGGCTTGTTTGGAATGGTGTGATTTTCTTTTACTTCTTACAATGAATGACATAAACTCAAGCTTAAATATCTTGAATCCTGTCTCCAGAGTCTGGGCTGCAGATGTTTCTTCCAGACTCCACTGAGAGACTGATTGAATGAGATGTTCAATTGTCCCAGTTTTATTTCTTCAAAGTTGAATCATTCAGTCCACCGAATAGAAACCAAGAAAGCTGGTTGGCATTGACATATAAGATTTGTCACATTTTTCACACACAGCTCTGTTGCTTTTCTTATAAAAACCTCTGCCTTATAGGTGGTGCCATTAAATAGGGAAATAAATACGACTTCCTGCACTGTACATAGAAGTGAGGGAGTGGTGTCGGTTGGGTTGTGGTGGGAAATGAAACCAGGTGCACGATTGCTGTCTCTTTTTTAAAAATAGGTCGGATTAATATGCAGTGAAACGTATCATGTGTAGTAAACATAGTTATTAGGGCCAAACAAGTATTTATGTATTTAGGCTATGTCTAATCAAAAATAGTGCAACGTCACTTTATAATAATAATAATAATAATAATAATAATAATAATAATAGTAATAATAATAATAATAATAATAACTATTATTATTATTGAGGACAACATAGTAATAATAATAACTATTATTATTATTATTATTATTATTATTATTATTATTATTATTATTATTATTATTATTATTATTATTATTATTATTATTATTATTATTATTATAGTATGAGCCACTCAGAGGAGAAGGTTGCTTTGTGACACCGGAACAAACATGGTTCCAAAAAGAAAAAGAAGCTTCCCTCACCGAAGGCTGACACCGAATATTTTTAAATAGACGGTTCAGTCGACGAGTTCTTACCACATTTCTCCCCCGCTTGGATGCAGACATTTTCAGCAGATATTTCTCCGGATGAAATCTGTATTGTTGTTGCGTCTTTAGTTCCGGGGAAGAAGTAGAGGTGAACTCTGAGATGGGGGCCTGAGCTTGAACTGGACCTCTGGCTGCCTGCCCGTTCTCTGACGACCAGAGGGGTGGAATCTTCCTCACTCAAATCCATGAATACGTCTAAAAGAATATACATAAAAATCAACAGTAGGGTTACGTTCATGCTCCATCACCCTCAATTCAAATGATTTGGAGCATTTCATAATATAACAGGTAGATAAGGTGTTATAATAATAGGAAAATAAACAAATTCTGCCACAAATATAATATAGGTTCGTTGTTTTTTTTTTAATTCAGTGATGACAAGTGATTTTGGTGCCTCCTTTTTCTAATAACTATTTGTTCTGGCACATCTATATCTATGTCTTTCCTCCTGCCTAACACACTAACTTTGCACCCCTATTAGTTGACAAGGATCTTTTTTTTTAACCTCCCGTTATATTTGTTGATCATTTGGATTATTTGTTTCCTTTTTCTGAATTCTGTTTGCATATTTAAAATTTTTTTATTTTTATTTTATTTTAATCAAATCAACTTCAGAATGTAAAATGTAGGTTTGTTGTTGATGTGATACTGAGCCCATTAATACAACAGGTGGACTGCTTATTGGAGTTCCACTCTTTATGTAAAACAAAATCATGTAAAACATGTAAAATCTAAACAAACAAAAGAAACTATTCAGATTGCAGATATAAAGTTATATCGAGAAGTGATTCTGGGTTTTTATGACGGTCATATTCTCACTGTAATTTCCTCGTGTTCTTGTTTGAATTTAGGTGGGATTTCAAGTCTACATATTTATTATTTCTACGTATTTGATTCAGGGTTACAGGATGAATACTTTTTTTTATAATCTCCTCTTAAGGGGAAAACTTGTTCTTTTCTGAGCTTGTGGAATTCTGCCACATCCCTTCATTGATCCCTCCCATGTATCTGTCTTGCAATACGTATGAGATGGTCATATGGCGATCGTGGAGTTGTGAAATATGACGTCATTCAGAGACAAATCAGCTCTGGTTTAAATCATAAGACTGTGAGTCATATAAACTCCCTTGAGAAAAGAATTTCTTCTTGACAAAAGTTGTGCACACCACTGCAATGTGTATTAAAGTGTAAAATATATAATAAACTACCCAAAAATGTGTCCTGATCTTGCTATATTTTAGCCTCATTAAGCGAGGCCATGTGCAAGTTCAAATACGTTTAGTTTTTTTTTCACATTCAACTTCCCACGTTCCGGTCAAATAGAAAACTTCCCACTGAAAAAAAAGGTTTTGGAGAGCTTTACAAACATCAAACACTGCCATGTCGTCAGTGAATTGGTCTATGGAGATATGCAGAAATGCAGAAGCAGATTTTTTTTTGTGTGTGTGTATATATTTTATTGATCCCTCATTGGGAGCTTATTTCTCTGCATTGAACCCATCTTATTTCTAGGAGCAGTGGCCTGAAGCAGTATGGTGGCCGGAGAGCTGCTGGGGGTCAAGGGTCTTACTGAGGGACCCACAGTGGTGACCTGTCAACCTGTGATTTGAACCTGAAAAACCTGACATTCTCAGTCTGCTTCTCTAACCTCCAGTCCACCACCGCCCCATTTCAACAGTATAGAAAGAATCGGTTTTAACTAGGAGCTCATCAATCTCTGAAAACACACAATGTTATTTTCAAATTTATCAAAAGGAATCCTCTATATGATGAACAGTGTCTCACAGCATAAGCACAACATAACATACTGTAACAAGACATTGAGGCGCTCCTTGTAATGTGTATTTATAACTTATACTCCGCAGCAACAAGGTGTTTTAAATCCACCTTCACCTTTTTGTGAGTGCATGCTGTTTAAAACATAAATCAAACATTTCTTTTTACAACCCACAAACTGCTCAGTTGTTACTAAACACTCCACGGTGTGACCTGGGTCTGGGAAGTAAAACATTTGAGCCGTTCATGGCTGAAAGCACCAAAATAGCTTTAGTTCTAACAGTAAACATTTATTAGCAAGTGGAATCCCTAATAGAATGTTGCCTTTAAATGTAAACCAAGGCTTCTTTGTTGGCTTTTTTCACTCTGTGTGTGCTGGCAGGAAGTTAAGTCGGATTTCCTGTTTTACATAAAGAAAAGTGACAACGCTTCACGATGGCGTTGGATACGTTTGTCCTTCTCTACCGACATGTTTAAATATAAATACCAAACATGCCCACACCTTTTTTTTGTTTAAATGTCAGGATATAGTTTGATAATTGCAAAGAGGTTATCTCAGCTCCTTCCTGCTCTCTCTTTGTTGAACTCGAACCTTCTTGCATAACCAACGACGTTTGTGTCATTCGTCAGCACCGTCAGGTTACAAGTTGAAAATGGCATTGAATTCTTTCATTAACGGTCTAAAGTTTCGTTTTTGAGTGACAATTTATTCCAAATAGTGCATTTCAAGAACATGAAAATAGTATAGTTGGGGGTTTTTTCCACCGTCTATATCAAGTCAGTAGTGCTAAACTCTTTCTAAAGTTTTCACGTAAAACAATTAGCAAACCTGTTCAGTCACACTCAGATCCTCACGAGGTGGCACGCCAGCACTTCTTCATGACACGGTTATCTGGCTCCCATTGAGTTAAAGTTCTAGTTGATGAAAGCGAAAGGTTAGTGCGAGTTGTTGTCGTTAAAGCAAGCGCTGTCTGTTAGAAATCATCTCATCTGACATTACAGGAAAGGAGAACCAGCTGACGGCTGTGGTTTCTCTCTCTTCTGCACTCAGTTTCCTGTTAAAGCTGTCAGAAAAACACCCGACAGTGACCTCAAAACATTTCAATATGTCTGCTTACTACCGGAGTCCCTTCTTTTCTATTGGGTTAATTGGTTTATGTTATGTCATTTGGTGAGATTTATTGACCAAACCTTTTCTCTTTGTTAGAAACAGAGGTCCTGAAGCTTAAAGGGGTCATTATACAGCTTTCCAACACTTTCACATGGGGCTTGTTGGTCCCAAAACATTCTATTCAAAATTAATTTTCCCAAATCCAGCTTTTATACAGCTAGAATAGGGAAACATAATACAGGGGAATGTGGAAGTGTGGGCAACCGGAAACAGTGGAACATGACATTGTCAGGAATACGAAACAGCAAGACACAGGTGGAGTAGGAAGTTCTACTTCTTTTTCTTCTTATTATTATTAAATATTAATGTGACACTTTGATTTTTTTTTTCATTTTTCCTCACTAACAACATCACACCACTTCCCCATTCTTCCTATCTAATAAGTTCTCCTCCTTACAGGCACGCACGCACGCACGCACGCACGCACGCACACACACACGCACACACACACACACACACACACACACACACACACACACACACACACACACACTCCTTAGATCAATATTTCGTTAATGTTTTTGGAGTAGTTCCTCAATGATAAACCAGCATTACAGCATTATAACACTAAGATTACCACAATATACGCAGTATGAGATATATAACATAAGGTGTGTGTGCACTCTCTCACGCATAAACTCACATATAGTACACGTGCTGTGAATGCAATATACCTATTTTACTTTATGTTTTTCATGTGTATTACTAGATTGCTTTGAGCCGCTCTATGATCTTCTCTGGGTTCACTAAAGTCTGATTGCTTTAGTGAACCCAGAGAAGATTTATCGTAACTTTCTAGCAGATATCCACCTAATAACTTGTTATCCAGTTCTCTTTGGTGGCCATACTGAAATGTTCATCACTGTATTATCACTGCATTTACTTTCACTGTATCAATGCTGTGTTGTTAATGTTGTTTCCATCCTCTTACAAGTGAAGCCATGCTCTCTATTCCAATTTCATGATATATCTGGCTTGAATGCGATGGCTAGCAGGGTCACAACAAACGTGTCTTTTTCATTCTTCTTCTTCAATTATATTCTACCTGAGTTTTTTTGTTTTTTATTATACTGCTGATTTTTTTTTTTTTTTTTTTTTTTGCATGACCACACACAGATCAACCATTGGCATATGAACTAAACATCAAGGTGACATGCTTCCACCACACCCAGCCCCACATTGTTGTGTGGTAACTGAGAAGATGAATGTAATTTACTCCAGAAAACATTTTAATTAGACGTGACCAGGGTTCGAATTACAACGTGGCTTTTTTTCCGATCAGACCAGTGCCTGTGTTTTTAGAGCTCCCCCTAAATTTTTCAAATTAGGCTTTCAGGGGAGCTCAGGTCCCTTTCAGGGGAGCCCAGCTCCCCTTAGCTCCCCCGTAATTCGAACTCTGGACGTGACATTTTGTTCATTGGTGATTCAAATGAATAGCGACGACGGTTAACAGAATATATTCAAGCTTATTCTGCACTGGCATGTGTGAAGTCGATCAAACAGGTTTAATGTGTACACGGACTACAATCCACTGAGGACCAGTCCCCTGGAGACATATGCCATTATTATTCTTTGGTGTACAGTAACATACCATTGATGCCACAGTGGAGTGAAAAAAGTCCTCAGTAACACACGCTGGTGGTGGTTAGTGCTCATAACCTCACGGTCGTTCAATAGTGTGAATGTTTGCATGTTCTCCCTCTGTTGATCTCCTGGTGGTGATGATATTAGAGTCATCTTACCGTGGTAGACTATATCCCCTAAAACAAAGGGCCATTCTATTCTGCAGTCTCAAGGGTGTTTCAGGGTTTGAAATTACAAATTGCAATGTCGGAGGATCCACAGTCAAACTAAGTGAGCTAACGTCAGAGGCAAGCTTACTTATTTACTTATTGGTACGACATCATTAAGAGAAAACCCTTTTTTTCTTTTCCAGATTCACAGGTAGTGCAGAAAGAAGTTGAGTATCTGAGTAGCAGAAACATTCAATATGTGCAAGACTACACGTGGTACGTGAACTGCACAATCGTGTGCAAGTCCAGTAGGTGACGATCTACCAACCATAGTGGCAACACTATCCACTAGTCTCAAACAACGAGGCAGACCAAGGACTATCGTGGAGAGACG